>NC_142930.1:13840234-13872734 GCF_046866305.1 Octopus bimaculoides | reverse complement strand
ATGGTACTTATTTTATCGAATCTTTTACCGAACCGCTAAGTTACGAGAACGTAAACAAACCGACACCGGTTATCAAGCAGTGGTGATGGACAAACACAATCACAGACGTGCACGCGTATATATGTGTGTCTGTGTGTGTGTGAGTGTCTGTGTGTGTGTGAGTGTCTGTTCTTTTACCCCTCACCACAGCTTGATATGTGTGTGTGTATGTGTGTATATGTGTGTGTGTGTGTGTGTGTATGTATGTCATCATCATCATCATCGTTTAACATCCTCTTCCCATGCTAGCTTTGGTTGGACGGTTTTGACATGGAGCTGGTTAGCAGGGAGCTGTCCAGACACCCGGGCTTCTTTCAGTTTCCGTCTACCAAATTCACTCACATGGCAATGGTCGGCACGGGGCTATTGTAGAAAAAAAGCACTTATCCAAGGTGTCATGCAGCGAGACTGAACTCGCAACCATGTGGATGGGAAATATAAGAAACTTTTTCTCTCTTTTAACCATGCTACCTACTTACTAATAGAAAATATTGGTTTTAAATTTTGGCGCTAGGCCAGTGATTTTGGGTGAGCGGTACGTCGATTACCCATAGTTGCACAACTGGTACATATTTCATCGACCCTGAAAGCATTAAAGCTTAACTTGACCCCGGCGGAATTTGAACTCAAAACGTAAAGACGGACGAAATGTCGCTAAGCATTTTGTCCTGCGCGGTAACGATTCTGCTACTTCACCACATTTACTCATGGAAAAAATACTGGGTTCAATTTTTAGCACAAGGCCAGCAATTTCGGGGAAGGGTGCCAGTCGATTATATTGAACCCAGTGCTCAACTGGTACTTACTTTATCGAACCTTAAAGGAATGAAAGGCGGAATTTGAACTCAGAACGTAAAGCAGGACGAAATACCAAAATACCAGTAAGCATTTTCTCCTGCGCGGTAACGATTCTGCCGGCTCGCTGCCCTTACTCATGGAAAAGAATATTCTTTTCTACTCTAGGCACAAGTCCCGAAATTTGGGGGGAGGGGTTCAGTCGATTAATTTAGCGACCCCGAAAGGACGAGAGGCAAAGTCGACCTCGGTGGAATTTGAACTCAGAACGCAAAGGCAGACGAAATACCACTAAGCATTTCGCCCAGCGTGCTAACGTTTCTCATTTCTTTACTACCCACAAGGGGCTACACACAGAGGGGACAAACAAGGACAGACAAACGGATTAAGTCGATTATATCTGCTGCAGTGCGTAACTGGTACTTATTTAATCGACCCCGAAAGGATGAAAGGCAAAGTCGACCTCGGCGGAATTTGAACTCAGAACGTAACGGCAGATTAAATACCACTAAACATTTCGACCGGCGTGCAAACGTTTCTGCCAGCTCCCCGCCTTGTCATAGAAAAAAAAATATTGACAACCGAAAGTATCGCCCTTAAAAGAATGCGAACCAACATTTTTACAACCTGGCACGGTATCGATTCAACCAACAATGTTTGTCATTTGGTACATGAGGACCTAGCAGATAAAGACATTAAGGGATTGTTATGTTGAGACAAGATGCAGCAATGTGAATTAAGAAATGGAATATGTTAACGTAAAAGCATTGCGATTAGCTTCTGTTGTAACAAAGTATCAAGACATAGATATGGGCTCGGATTTGCAAGGATTTGTTTTGGCATACCATTCCGTTACTGTATTAACAGATCATGCGTCATTTTATAAATTCATCACGTCATTGGCTCAGCTGCGAATTGTGAATTTGGATGACGGTAACATCTGTACTTATCCGTGCGTATAGGTGCGCGTGAGATCTTGCTTCTTTGTGTGTGTGTGTCTGTGTGTGTGGGTGGGTGTATATGTGTGTTTGCGTGTGCATGTGTGTGTATATGCATGTGTGTGAGCGTACGCTGCGCATGTACTATAGTTTGTATGCATATACATATGTCAGTATATGTATACTTATAATTATCATGAGATTTAGATTGTGCAGTAACATGTGGTTGTGTTTGATTCTTTTTGATAAAAACAATAATTCCGATGTTTATATGCAGCGTATATATATATATATATATATATATATATATATATATATATATGTATGTATGTATATATATATGTATATGTATATATATGCGTTGACTAGTCTTTCTTTCACCTTACACTCTCTCTCTTTCTTTCTTTCTCTCTCTAGTTGTGTCTACGTGTATAAATGTATGGAAGTATAAATACATACGCACACACATACACATGCACAAGCATACACACGCATACGCACACATACACACTCATGCACACACATGTGTGTGTGTATGTATGGGCATGAATGATTGTAGCTGTAGTAAGTACATATAAATATGCTTACACACGAACATATATACTTGTCTTCCTCAGATAGATAGATATATAGATAAGTACATAGACAGATAGATAGATAGATAGATAGATAGATAGATAGATAGATAGATAGATAGATAGATAGATAGATAGATAGATATGCAGGGATCTCGCGCGTTACGGAAACGTGTTCTTGAAAATTTTGCTATAGATAGCATAGAATTCTGTCAGTCGAAATTCTCTATCCATTGATTTTCTCGTTACATAGAAATCAATGATCATGGAAATCGTGGGTGGGGAATACGCTTCGCATTACAAAATTCCACATCACAACAAAAGATGAGGTGACGAAAGTTACCTTCACAGATAAATTCCATTTATTGATGAGGCAGCTGTCTCATCCACAAAAGTTATACGAAGCCTTATCAACAGATCCTCGCGAGTGTGCGACCATTTAGTCTCAGAACCAGTCTTAAAAAAATCCAAGAACAAGAACCCCTCCTCATATATAAAAAAGGGAATATATTTGCCGTGTTATAAAATGTTCAGTAAATTCACTTCACCGTTTATGGACTTTAAATGCAGAACAAGAAATAGATCGGCAAAGCAGCGTCACTGTGTCATGACTGGCTTTGAAAATATGGGAAATTAAACAGCTCAAAGCATCTACCAAAGTCAAAGTGCATAGCGCTTGTGTGCTAAGCACACTTATGGCAGTAAATCGTATGCGCAGGTGTGGCTTTGTGGTAAGAAGCTTGGTTCCCAACCACATGGTCTTAGGTTCAGTCTCACTGCGTGGAACCTTCCGTGAGTATCTTCTACTGTAGTATTGGGCTGACCAAAACCTTGTGAGTGGATTTGGTAGACGGAAACTAAAAGAAGCGCGTCGTGTATGTGTGTGTGTATGTCTTTGTGTCTGCGTTTGGGTGTGTCATTGTGTTTGTGTTTATCCCACACCACCGCTTTACAACTGGCTTTACTGTGTTTACGTTCCTGTAACTTAGCGGTTTGGCAAAAGAAAACGGTTGGATAAGTATTAGTCTTAAAAAACGTAAGTCCTGCTGTCGATTTCTTCGACTATAATAAACCCTTCGAGAGAGTGCCCCACAATGGCCGCAATGAAATGATTGAAACAAGTAAAATAAATAAGACAAATACATATGTGTGTGTATGTGTGTGTGTGTGCGTGTGTGTGTGTGTGTATGTGTATCCATATGTATATATATACATACATATATATGTATATATACATGTATATATATATATGTATGCGTAGATAGATAGATAGATAGATAGATAGATAGATAGATAGATAGATAGATAGATAGATATGCATACATATATACATGTATGTATGCATTTATTTGAATGCATGTATGTATATGTATGCATACAGAAACATGTAAAAGACAAAAGATAAAGATCGTGTTTGTCAAAGTAAAACAAACCTCAAGTCTTTCATGTAAGGCGTAGGACTAGATGCATACGCAGGACGCTTGAACTCGAACGGTGAGACAAGATCTGCAAATCTGGCCTATTTATCTCGGCATACACACCTCCACCACATTTTCTTTCCTGCTGCACTAACGATGCCTTAGATGACTGGGGCGCGCTCGTCGCATGGATGATAGTCGTACTAGAAAAGGCCTGCTGTGTGATGAACTTACAACTCGATCAAAAAGCCTGGTGCTTATTCTATCAGTCTCTTCTGCCGAACCCTCGAAGATGCAAGGACGCAAACACACCAACATCGGTTGTCAAGTGATAGTGATGAGGCGAAACAAACACAGACACAAACACACATTATTCATGACTAAATCTCTTTCCCACTTCTTCATTGTTAAAAGTAAAGAAGTTAAAATATATCGATCGTATTTCAGTCTAATTATCATTTTAAATGACTGAGGCTTCCCTTTCTCTGTCTCTATTGCTTCATTCCTTTTCTCTACGGTTAAGAGAGAGAAAGTGCGTGGCTCAGTGGTTAGGGGTATTCGGTCCACGATCGTAAAATCATTATTACGTTTCCCGGTGGGGCACTGTGTTCTTGAGCAAGGCACTCTATTACACTTTGCTGTAGTCCACTCAGCTGGCAAAAATGAGTTGTAGCTGTAATTCAAAGAAGTCAGCCTTGTCACATTGTGTGCGAGGTTGAATCTCGCTGAGAACTACGTCAATTGTATGCATGTCTATGGAATACTCGGTCACTTGCACATTAATTTTGCGAGCAGACTTTTCCGTTGATCAGATAAGCATGAACCTCGTCGTCGTAACCGACGGAGTGCCATTTTTAAAACAAAGTGAAAGAAAAGGACATGTTCCATATTGTAAGTATGTTTAGTAAAAGCAGTGAAAACTAAGACGAAATAATTGCTATTCCATCGTGTACTCGCCCTCGACACATGCTCAGTTTGATAACAACAGCTTGCGCATTGGTGTTTATCTGAGGGCTTGGCCTCCAAATCTGTGAGACCCACAAATGCCGCTGTTAGGACCAGATTAGCACTCAAAGTGACCCTTACAACTAAAAACATTTTCCTGTCCCTATATAGGATCTTTTTTTTCGTTTTCTTCCAACCACCTGAAGGTTTATCTTGCTTCAGTACGCTCAGCTGGCCAAAATGAGTTGCAGCTGTAATTCGAAAGAGCCAGCCTTGTCACATTCTGTGTAAGGCTGAATCTCCTTGAGAACTACGTTAATGGTATGCATGTCTGTGGAGTACAGTACTCAGTCACTTGCGCGTTAATTTTATCCTCGTGTAGTAATGAAAAATGAAATTTACATATAATATTTGCTGTAGTTATTTGTCTTTGATTTAACAATGTGTCTATGGATCTATGTATCTACTTTTTTTCTGTCTATGTATTTACTTTTATTTCGATTTATGTATCAGTCTACTCTGAAAATACTGATAAACATTTAAAAATACAAAATGAATACCACCTTCCTTTCAGTCACCACTCACTGTCACTCTCACTCCCTCTCTCTCCCTCTCCCACTCTTTCTTTCTGTCTCACTTCCTCTCTGTCTTTCCTCTCTCCCGCTTTTAATTGAACAATGTATGAATTTATCTATGTATGTATCTATCTACTTTTTCTTTCGATGTATGCATCAGTCTACTCTGAAAATACTGATAAACATTTAAAAACAAAAAAAGGAACGCCACCTTCCTTTCAGTCACCATTCACTGTCTTTCTCACTTTCTCTCTCTCACTTTCTTTCTCTCACTTCCTCTCTATCCCTCCTCTCCCCTGCCTTGCCACTCTTTCGCTTTTTCTTTATCCTTTTTACCTCTTCCTTTGAAATAAGTGTGACAGACACCACAGGTACGTACGTAAAAAGACAAAAGTTAGCATATTAATATTATTGATGTGTGTGTTTGAGTATGAGTGTGCACTGCATAAAAATATATAAGCCCAACATGAGAATAACCAACATCAACTCTGACACCTGAGAGGTAGTAGTAGTAATAATAAGATTTCATGATGACAGCATGTATCGCAGAGATTGAGAAGCGGAAGGCAAGAACTATCCGAATGTTTGGATGAACAAATCTGACAAAAGCAACACAAGTCATCTTATAAAATATCGATATGCAAGATGCACTCAACAAACCACCAAGCGTTAGATGCCAAATTGGCTGCCGAAACCATGTCAAAGATTTCACTGCACAAACATTTCACACAGTACTCTTTTTCTACCCTTTCCTCGACTGGGTCTCTGTATAATCTGAAAGACTAACGGGTGAAACCAATTTTTTTCTCCCTCCTAACACCTCTCTCTCTCTCTCTCTCTCTCTCTCTCTCTCTCTCTCTGATTCTCACTTCCCCTACTCCTCAAGTTCTTTCATGCTCTGTGTGTGTGTGTGTGTCTGTGTGTGTGTTTGTGTGTGTGTGTATGTGTTTGTGTGTGTGTGTGTGTGAATGTGTGTGTGTTTGTATGTGCGCGCGCACGTAATGAATGAACTAAAATACAAAAACACTAGAGGGACAAGTTTTTCACAAAGGTCTATTAGTTTCACTCTTGAAAACAAAAACAAAGGAAGAAGCTTTGACGTTTCGGACATAGAATTCTTTATCAGAAAAAGGAAAAAAAGGAAAATGAGAAAAGTGGTGGAAAATGAGAAAAGTGGTGGAAAAAAGAAAAGAGAAAAAAAGTTAGGAGCTAGGTGGCACTAAAGTTCTATGGAGAGGAGTTAAGAAGAGAGGAAGAGGCGGGGGTTGGATCCATGTAAATGAGAGTATCTGTTGAAGAAGAAGGGCATTGGTGGGTGAACGGTGTGGGGCACAGGGGCTTCGTTGGATTTGTGTGGAGTGGGGCGTAAATGAATTAAAGGTGAGGAGTTGTGGGAGCAGAAAATTGGGGGAACAGTGAAGAAATCAGTGTAGTAGGTGAGACATGAAGCAGGTAGAAGTAGAGGGAAAGTAAGAAATGGAGATAAAGGTGGAAAATAATAAGGGGAAAATTAAATAGCCAGAAAGGGAAATAGTTGTGCATAAAAGAGTGTGTAAAAGGAAAAAGAGGAAAAGAAGATACTTAAGAAATATATATGAATGATGTCTTTATTGGAAAGAGTTACCAAACGGAGAGATAATTACCAAAAAAAATTATAAATAAAAGAATGCAACTGAAAAGTATTAAAAAGAGGCAAGTACAAGTCCAAAGAATAAGGTTGTTAAGTCAATAACATGGAATAGGTTGTTGGCTCTCCGTCGGTTGCGACGACGAGGGTTCCAGTTGATCCGATCAACGGAACAGCCTGCTCGTGAAATTAACGTGCAAGTGGCTGAGCACTCCACAGACACGTGTGCCCTTAACGTAGTTCTCAGGGATATTCAGCGTGACACAGTGTGACAAGGCTGGCCCATTGAATTACAGGTACAACAGAAACAGGAAGTAAGAGTGAGAGAAAGTTGTAGTGGAAGAGTACAGCAGTGTTCGCCATCATCCCCTTTTAGGTGTTTTCGCTCAATAAACACTCACAACGCCCAGTCTGGGAATCGAAACCGCCATCCTATGACCGCGAGTCCGCTGCCCTAACCACTGGGCCATTGCGCCTCCACCATGGAATGTTAACAGACAGAAAGGATTGGAAAAGGCAGAAAGTTATGGAAATTCCCTAGAGATAGTAAAATTTTCAAAAACCAAAGCTAACCTAATGTTGCAAGAAAGATACAGGGATGGTTTAACGGTCGGTTCAAGGCGTAAAACATATTGCATGGTGGAAGTTTTGTGAAGAGGGAGAGTGAGAGTAACGGTGATAGGAGATTATAGCGGAGTAAAAGAAGGAAGCCAAGGGAGATAATAAGTTGATTGTTGGGGTGTGTGCGTTAAACGTGTGCGCTTCCATAATAATGAGAGAGTGTGTGTGTGTGTGTGTGTGTGTGTGTGTGTGTGTGTGTGTGTGTGTGTGTGTGTGAAAGATCCGTACACAAGCAACCAATGAGTGGCAGATGGAAGGGGTTAAGTGTTGGTGTGAGTGCGATCCATCAGTCTATCTATCTATCTATCTATCTATCTATCTATCTATCTATTTATCTATATTCATTTGTCTGTCTCTGTCTATCTAATTACCTGACAATCTAGCTAGCTAGCTTATTTATCTAGATCCCTAAACTAGAAACCAATAAATAAATATTACCCCAGCCTATATTAGCATCTCAATGAAGGACAATCACGCAATATGGAAGAACGGTATAAGAAGGTGTGCGTGTGCGCATGTGTCTCCGTGTGCGTGTGCTCATGCGTGTGTACACATGCGCATATGCGTGTGAGTGTGTCTGTGTGTATGTGGGAGCATTTGTCTTCATGTATGCATATTTACATACATATATATGTATGCATGTGCATACACACATATATAAAGACACTTATGCCTATACGTGATACACGCATAATATATATACAGAGAGATAAAACTGCGTGCGAAAACATGCACGCGAATACGCGTTTATATATGTACAGTCATACAAGCATCTATACATACGCACATACACATATATGTATATATTCTCACATGTGTGTGTGTGTGTGTAAAAAATGACAGAAAAACAGAGAGGGAGAACCATATAGATGGGACATGTAGATTATTCATGAGATTTCAATATAGTTTAAGCAACGAGAAGATAGATCCTCTGGCTAATTTTTTCTTGCAAATATTAATATTTTCAAAATAGTATCATTTAGAAATGAAATACAAGAGTTCCTCACTCGGCATATATAAGCATACATAGGTGCGCATGTGTGTGTGCGTATATATATATATATATATATATATATATATATATATATATATATATATATATATATATATATATGCATGCTTATTTCCCCATACGTGTATATAAATCTATACGCACACATACACACACATGCCCTCACATATATATGTATAAATATATAGAGAGAGGGGGAGAGATCGATATAGATACAGATATATATATATATACACACGTGTGTGTGTACGCATATGCATATATATATATATATATATATATATATATATATATATATATATATATATATATATATATATATATATATATATTTCTATATATATATACATGATCTATAAAGGATGGCATAATATATTTTTACTTCTAAATTTCAGACCCTGCATTCTTAGACATATTTTGCCTAAAGCAATTATATCTATCACACAAAACACACAAAAAAAAACATATTTACATGATCATATACATTCATCACGATGAAACATTAAAATACATGTCCACATACTCGTGAGCACACACCTGCGCGCGCATACCGTCATGTATGCTGACACAGAGAAAATCATATCGAGATACATTTTTAAAAGAGTGCGTTGCACATCTACCATTTAAGATCTTGTTGATATGCATGTATGCATACATACATACATACCTACGCACATACACACGTATATGCAATTATACATATATATTTGTCGGTTCATTGGATATTTCAGTTGCAAGACAGAGAACAGTTGTCTGCATAAGTATGAATAATGTATATTAATATATATGTGTATATATATATATATATATATATATATATATATATATATATTACGTAATAAGCATATGAATGTGTTTCTCTGTCTCCCACCCTTCACCTCTGTTTCCCATTCGCGCTCTCTGCACATATATTTATGTGTGTGTCTGTGTGTGTGTTCGTATGTATGTGTGTGTGTGTGTGTGTGTGTGTGTGTGTGTGTGTGTGTGTGTGTGTGTGTGTGTGAAGTCGAGAACGGAAAAGAGTGAAGAACGTTCAGTGGTCCTGTAGTAAGATATATTTCAATCTCAGTTAAAAAGAGACATTTTCAAGACAACGCCCACAATATATTTGCTATTATTGATTAGTTTCATAGCAATATATAGCAGAAAAATATATACATACATGCATGCATATATATATATATATATATATATATATATATATATATATATAAGCACACACACATATACAGTAACAGATATACACATATATACATGTATCTGTTAGCTATATATAGGAACTTTTTTAGTGCTGCCGGATTACTTGAATCCATATATTGTAAATTAAATAGATATGTATGTGTGTGTGAGTATATATATATATATATATATATATATATATATATATATATATATATATATATGTATGTATATATACATACATGTTTATGTGTTTATATCTATGTGTGTGTACGTTATTTTTGTATATATTTTTGTCATTAGAAACGATCCATCATATATATACGTTTGGTATGTGTGATGCTTTTAAGATATATAAATATATATATATATATATATATACAGAGAGAGAGAGAGAGAGAGAGAGAGAGAGAGAGAGAGAGCGAGAGAGAGAGAGTGAGAGAGAGAGATGTACATGTGTGTGTGTGTGCACGCGAGCTTCGATATGTGTTGACCTTTCCGAAATATATAAAGTGAGACATATAAACGTACATGCATATATATATATATATATATATATATATATATATATATATATATATATATATATGTGCATAAATACATACATATGCTAGATATTTATGCGTGAGTGTGTGTGAAGGCATAATCATATAACAGTTTATTAGTTTATCTATCGTGTGTATGTGTGTGTATGTGTGTAAGTGCGCGCGAGTACGTATGTATCGGTAATGCATATGTATATATATTTCGAGTAAACATTTATATTCATACAAGTCCTCCTACATATGCATTCCTATATAACTTTGCATGCATTAATGTACGTATGTTATTGTATGCAACCGTGTACGCATGCCTAATCATCTTGTGCACAATCACACATCTCAAGACGCACATAGATATATTTGCATACTGATACATGCATACATTATACATACACACACACACACATATATATATATATATATATATATATATATATATATATATATATATATATATATATATATATATATATATTCATATACATACATATATACATGCATATATATACATACATACATACACACACACACACACACATATATATATATATATATATATATATATATATATATATATATATATATATATATATATATATATACAGACACGGTGATGCATATTTACGCATAAATATTCATTGGTACATATGGAACCATATGTGATTGATATGCGTGTGAAGTTACATGCAAAATTATGCATACGTCACGGTATATATAGCTGTGCGTGTCTGTGTGTGTGTATGTGTGTGTGATTATTGGTGTGCTTATAATGCCGAGTGTACTTTGTCGCTTACAGACGCACACGCACACACACACACACACACACAAATATCTATGCCAACGCGCATGTGTATGGACGTACACTCACAGACAAACACACACTCACGCACAACGCATGCACATGCATACATATCTGTATACATGTTTCTGTGTGTAAATACTTCTAAATATATATAATATGTAAATTTACGTTTCGCCTTATGCTCATACCACTGGGTGTGTGTATATATATATATATATATACGCTCTTGTGTGTGTATACAAGTATATTTCACTATATACATATACAAGATATCTGTATTCAACCCTATGAGTGCTTTTATATATATGCATATAAAAATTATACATATATATATGCATATATATATATATATATATATATATATATATATATATATATATATATATATATATATATATATATATATATATATATGTATATACATTCATACATATCTGCTCACATATAGTTATAGATGTATATATGCTGATACATATATACATATATATATATATATATATATATATATATAAGTATATGTATATATATTTATATATATATATATATATATATATATATATATATATATATATACATATATACGCATATATATATACATATATATACATATGCATACCCACTTACATACACATGCACACATATGTATGAATATATATATATGCGAACATGCATACAGACATACATGCATACATAAATACGTACTTACATACAAACATGAATACATACATACATACATACATACATACATACATACATACATACATACATAGTCATGCATACAAGATAACAGTTTTATTGGTTTTTTCCATTCTACATTGATAAATTTTCAATAATGTATTTATTTTATTCTTTTTATTTACTTTTTTTTTTTCATGATTTCTTTTTCAAACTAGATTTTTGTTATCTCTTATTTTGTTTGATATTATTTTCTATACCAATAGTTTAACCATGCCAACTTATTGATCAATAACTGACAATCAGTAATGTCAGCCAGCTTAGTTGACAGGTGGATTAATATCTGATATGTGCAGTAAAAACACCAATTATATAAAGTTGTTAACCATGTTGGACTAAAATTTAAATAACGTGATATACATGAAGAAAAATAAACATTAATGATGTATATATCTCTCTTCCAAATTTAAAACCTTGTGCTTATGTTAGAAATCAATAACTTGTCTAACATTTCCTTTATATAAACAGAATTTGCAAGTTTGAAAGGAAGTCGTAGTTTTGTGGGGATTGGAGCAGTCAATTTAGTCAACCTGTTACACTGTGTGTTTGCTTTATGGACAAATGAAGAAACGAAAAGGAAGTTCAATAGCAGTCGGATTTGAACGCAAAACGAAAGGTACAAACTATATTTCCTGGTTTTTCCACGTTTTTATGTCTATGAATTTTAATTGGATTTGGATATGCACTTTGTCAGTATTCATGATCAAATGATTTTACGAAATTTTTCTTTGTCCTCAAAGTGTTCTTGTAAAGACTGTATGGAGATCCTCGTTGATACTCAGATATCTGGTCATCAATGGATTTTTCTGATACTAGTCTGCTATATGTTGAATAAGGAATGAAGCAAAACTATGGCGAGGAATTCTATCCAGTGGTTTATGAAGTCGTCAATTTAACAACCATATAATAATGAAATGGAACGAGTGGGTGTGATTATTTAGACGGTAAGGATTTAGCACTGCGACTGGACATTGAACCCGTCATGGTGACAGCACTTTTAGCACTAAAAGCAAATGCACTCGTGCGCGGAGAAATATACACATACAGATAGAGACAGGGAGAGACAAAGGGAGAGAGAAGAATTTATTAATTGAACATGATTGACATAGACGCTTTGACCCTCCTCCTATGCCTAAACAGAAATATGCTCGCTCACATGAAGAAAGAAAATAGAAAAATGGAGGAAGTGAGAAGGCGAGAAGCATTTTGACTCATTTCAAATAAGTTAACGTCAAATAAGCAACGACAAGCAGATAGAACCAAAACGGCTATGCCAAAACGTTTCAAATCCTATAATAATTATTTCTGACTTATACGTAAAACGGTTAATTTTGTTAAGAGTGTTATAGTAGATTAAGTATATTGTTTAACTGGCACTTTATTTTATTGAACCCGGAAAGATGATAAAAAAAAGTTGTCTTTCTACTGATTTTTCTGTAGGCAGTAATTTATATTTTCTTTATTTTGCGGAGAGGTAAAAATTCACGCAAGCATGAAAACCTAAGATTATGTAATGTATACATCTATATACATAAAAGTGAAATTCTGTTCGTCCGTCTGGGACTCCTGAATTTCAGTCTACATTATGCCTTTTTGGAATCTATATTATATCTTTTTGGAATCAAAATGATCCCAGGATTGAAAATCTGACCTTCATTTCGTTCTTGAACATCGAGCATGTAAAAGCATTTGGACTGCTATTTCTAGCAGGTAACGTGACCATGGGAGGTTTCAAACTGTTTACGATAGTTACTTCCCTTAGCTATAGCGACATTCTGTGTCAGAAAACTAAACAAAACTTTTTTAATTTAACACCTCCATTACCTACAATAATAAACGCGACATTCTGTCTGTCAACCGATAATGCTGTTCATTCTGCTGCTTCACATTGATCTCCAAATGCCACAGTGATACAAAATTCTCCAAATGTGATACTCTGTGATATAAATCTGAGATGGTAGGATAACAATGAATATTATTTACATTATTTACAATTGACGGATATTCGAGTTCGATTCCAGGCAGTGACCTGAATAATAATAATAATAATAATAATAATAATAATAATAATAATAATAATAATAATAATAATAATAATAATAATAATAACAACAACAACAACAACATCGAAAAATACCCAGGAATGAGACCTCAGGTTCAAAATTTCTCCAAGACACCTGATGAAGGCTGGAGGGAATATCAGCGGAAACGTTGTGTTAACAACAAACAAGATGAGGACAAATATCCGTCAATTGTAAATAAAGTACTGCTTTATAGTATTGGTTTCAAATTTTAACACAAGGCTAGCAAGTTCGAGGAAGCGAGTACGTCGATTACAGCGACCCCAGTCCTCAACTGCTACTTATTCTATTGACCCTGAAAGGATGAAAGGTTAAGTCGACCTAGGCGGAATTTGAACTCAGAATGTAAAGACGGACGAAATTTCGTTAAGCATTTTGCGCGGCGTGCTGACGATTCTACCAGATCGGTGCCTTACTGGTTTATATCGTTACTTGTAGGTCATTGTTGAAGTTACCTAACAATAGCATATAATGTTATAGAGTTATGAAACATAAAAATTCATAATACAAATATTTATACCTTTTATATGTATGTATTTCTTAAATCAATTGATTTTAGTGTCCTCAAATGCTAGTATCGCCACCTTAGTGGGATTTCTTCACACACAAAATACCTATCAGTTTCTAAATGACTGTTTCAGTCTTGTTTCAGTCTGAACAATTTGCTATTTCATAATTTACAAGTCTCATCTACATTTTTATTTAAATAACAATGACTTGAGTTATTTGTTCAAGTCAACTCGAAGAGGCTGAGAATTTCATCAGATAGAAAAGACTCTAATCTTAGCTTCTTCAATATCTCCTGCTATAGCTGACTTCCCTTACCAAAAGCCAAAACAGTTAAGTGATTTTCCCGTGCTTAGATGACATCAAGGGTTTTTACAAGATATGATATGCCCAGATAATAGCTACTGTCATTCTTAACAAAAGATGAAAGCTCGCAAATAGACAATGCACAAATTTTGGATTCTTGAACCGGGATTGCAGTCAGACAATCCATGTAATATTTTTGACAAAACGCATTTTCCTGTTGACTACGTTCCTATATGTATAGTCTTAACTGGAATTGTATTTACCTTTTATCGACATTACTTGGCCAATATACTTTGCAAAATCGTTTGAAGTTCTCGGCTTAAAAACTGCGCAGTCTAAGGACATTCGCTATTGTCCATCATTAGATATATTCTTCACTACCCCGCTGTAAAATGCAACAGCGTGCATTCTAATGGCAGCGTTTCATAGATAGCACAAGTCTATTTTCTTAACAACACTCCAATTACCAAGAGCTTCTCCTTAGCTTGCGCTTGATCTAGTAATGCAGCTTACTCGGCTTAATGATTGCCATATCTTTCCAACTTCTGTGGCTACTCGTTTCTGTTGTCGGCAGTGTAAGCAAAACTCTGGTTGTTGAGAAAAGTTCCACTCTGCTGCAGAGGAGGGAGTAGGGGAAAGGGAAGGGTGGGAAATGGAGATGAGGAGAGGAGAGGAGAATGATGAGGAAGAAAGAGATGGGGGAAGGGGAAGAGTGGAAAATGGGGATGAGGAGAAACAGTCGCAAAGCAAGCAGATAAGGAGTTTCATAATCTTTTATCAGGTTCTCGTTGGTCACTTTCTACTTTCGTAGAAAATTGCCAGGACTTATTAAGTGCATAATGACCAGGGGACAGCTCAATGACGTCAATGCATATTTAAATTATTCCAGCATACAATTCATTGATTAGAGCATTGATCTAAATGAACAGCCATTGTCAAAGACAATATACCACACAATATTGAGATGGCTTAAACAAGAACACTGCCAAATTAAATAACATTAAAATTGGAAATAGTTTAATCGCTTTCTGCTTAATTTGATTACGAGATATAAAGCCATGAAGTAAAGATGGTTGCTTTTCTGTTGTTTTGTATTTTTCTGGAATTTGAAGAGAATCCATTTAAAATTTGAGTTCAAATTCCACTGAGAAAGATTTTTTCTTTCATTAATCCGTGGTAGTAATCAGATTCTGAGGTCAATACAATCGGTGATCCTCAGCATTAATGGCCTTCTGTAACTATACGAATTGTATATGTAAATACTAATTACCAGTTCCGCTAACAATACTCTTCTTTAAGATCACAAATTCTGAAATGCTTTTAGACCCGTAGGTCCTGGCACTTCTATAAACTTTTGTGAACCCTATCTAGAACCTTGTAACCTTTGCTGTCGTCTTTTCCGGGACACATGATCAGCTCGGACTAGGTCATCCAACGACAACACCGACTCGAACCTGACACTCTAAGACGCAACAGCTACGTTTTTAGAGTAGAGCTGATTTCACTGTATACCTCAGTGCCGGTTCTCCCCGTTCTAGATCGGATTACAGTATACGTCACTTCCTTGAACCTTCAATGCTTCGGACTTACATCTGTGATATCCACCAACTCACTGTGGCCATTGTTACCAAGACGCAGTTTGACTTTCTCGGCAACACATACAATGTTCAGACCTGCCTATGGGGGTCCAACCTCTCAGATCTACTGGTTATTACTTAGACCAGCAAGAGCGCAAAACACTCATTGCCTACTGCACGTGCCCTTTTTCACTAGTTATAGAGGGGACATCCCCATACTCACACTTTCCCATGAGGAGGCCGACAGAATACTAAAAACCTTCAAAAACCTAGACTTACATGTCGAGTTCACTACCTGCACATCGAGGTCACTATCGAACAGCCTGACAACGATTCTTATTTCTTTACTGCTCACAAGGGGCTACACACAGAGGGGACAAACAAGGACAGACAAACGGATTAAGTCGATTATATCGACCCCAGTGCGTAACTGGTATTAATTTAATCGACTCCGAAAGGATGAAAGGCAAAGTCGACCTCGGCGGAATTTGAACTCAGAACGTAGCGGCAGACGAAATAGCGTTAAGCATTTCGCCCGGCATGCTAACGATTCTGCCAGCTCGCCGCCAAGACAACGATTCATCCCTGTCTCTACTCAATTTTTCGATTACACATTACAAGTGAGAGAAAAATCGACATGATGTTACACCCAAAAGCAGCCAACTGAAACTTCAAGTTGACCCTCGCCGTCGTTACATACGGAACTCGATCGCTCGCATCCATAGAAGATGCAGTGACAGTGTGACTCAGAAAGTTTCTCAAAACCCTAAGAATCAAAGGGTACGAAGCAGCCCTTACTAACACCTTCCAAGGACAGAAAACCAGTTAAACGTGGTTTGAGAAATCTTTAATACTTATTTTCTGGGGGTACCTCACTGTAACAAGAGGAGCGATACAGCCATCTGTCAGGCTATTTGCAAGGAAGACCTCGACACTCCACTAGGCTACTACACCGTGCTTAAGTAGACGCCTGTCAGTAAGATATTATTCATTGAACGACATCCCTGCACACAAGCTAACTATACTATCTGCAACACCAACAAGTGCCTACGTACCTACGTGGCCTACCAGTTACGGTGTTCCAAATGAAGTGATTATTACGTCGGATGTACGATCCGACCACTCAAAATCCGGCTGAAGAAATATCTGACGACAAACGCGTCTACCCTCTGCAAACACATTCTACAATACAGTAACAGCACCAACGATATAGAAGCTTTCATTCTGGCCGCAGAGAGGAATTTTGGAAACCTCCTCATCAAAAATCTTCCATTATTCACCAACTTAACCCGATGATCCACAACCGGGTTGGGTTGCTGGCTTTTAAAAGCTGCTCACCATTGTCAAATTCACTGCTGCCATGAACAATATCACCTCTTCAACAATAGTTATTACTTCTGCCTGTTCTAGAACCTTACCACCTAACACACACACACACACACACGCACACAGAATCATGCTAATAGCTTAGAGTGAAACTTAAGATTTCTTGGTATTCTGTGAATCAATTTTGATAAAAACCTTTCCCAGTGATTTGCACATTATGGCAACACCATTGTTATGTTTTCATTATTCTGTGTAACGTCCTTTCTTTTTTACTTCTTATTCTTCAGTTTTGGGTTGAACCACGCTTATAGCGTCTCTCTTAACGATGAAAAAAAAGGTCTGCCATCCAGGAAAGTGCTAAAGGCACCTCTCTTCAGCTCGAAATGAAGAGCAGATGGACAACCGACAACTGATGAAAGGTCGTTTTTTTATGTTATTTGTCTTGTTTTCCATTTGTTTCTCTCGTTGTTCGCATACCATATATATATATATATATATATATATATATATATATATATATATATATACATATATATACGACAGACTTCTTTCAGTTTCCGTTTACCAAATCCACCAAGAAAGCTTTGGTCGACCCGAGACTATAGTAGAATACACATGCCCAAGGTGCCACGCAGTGGAACTAAACCTGAAACCATGCGGTTGGGAAACAAGCGTCTTACCACACAACCACGCCTGCGCCTAGTGGATAAATAATACTAATTGTTTTCCAATCTCCTGTTTTGGTATATAATGACTTTGCAAAGAATATTTCTCGGAATTTTCAACTTTTACGTAAAGTTTCTCGGATATAACATCTACATACGGATTTGGAATTCTGGAATAAACAGATGTGCTTCAAGAAGACACACTTTGGAGTTTACACCCTTGTGCGCGTGTGTGTGTGTGCGTGCATACATACATATATATATGTATGTATATTTGTATATATATATATATATATATATATATATATATATATATATATATATATATATATATATATATATGTACATTTGCATATATATATATATATATATATATATATATGTTTGTATGTACATTTGCATGTATATATATATATATATATATATATATATATATATATATATATATATATATATATATATATATATATATATATATATATATATATATATGTTAATTCTCTAAATGAAGTATTAACAGTAACTGCACGATAAAGTGTAGTATATTGCCACTTAAGTGTGGCTGACCCCTAGGGGTGGATGTTACTGTTGCTTTTAGCCCCAGGAGGACATCTCCTCCAGTGGCAATATACTACACTTTATCGTGCAGTTACTGTTAATACTTCATTTAGAGAATTAACATTGCTTGTTTTCACCTTTTCGATATCAGTGAAGAATTTCACTTGAAAAGAAGATATAAGATTGCCAGGTTTTTGTCTCTCTCACCAAGGTCAGCCGCTATCGGACGCCGACGAAGGGAAATAACCCTGAAATCCGGATCCGTTCGTGCTGCAGATGTTGGTGAGAGGGATAACTACCCTTGGCAAACAGGACACAGTCGTGTGTCGATAAGCCAGCTGGAGGAGATGTCCTCCTGGGGCTAAAAGCAACAGTAACATCCACCCCTAGGGGTCAGCCACACTTAAGTGGCAATATACTACACTTTATCGTGCAGTTACTGTTAATACTTCATTTAGAGAATTAACATTGCTTGTTTTCACCTTTTCGATATCAGTGAAGAATTTCACTTGAAAAGAAGATATAAGATTGCCAGGTTTTTGTCTCTCTCACCAAGGTCAGCCGCTATCGGACGCCGACGAAGGGAAATAACCCTGAAATCCGGATCCGTTCGTGCTGCAGATGTTGGTGAGAGGGATAACTACCCTTGGCAAACAGGACACAGTCGTGTGTCGATAAGCCAGCTGGAGGAGATGCCCTCCTGGGGCTAAAAGCAACAGTAACATCCACCCCTAGGGGTCAGCCACACTTAAGTGGCAATATACTACACTTTATATATATATATATATATATATATATATATATATATATATATATATATATATATATACATACATACATACATACATACATACATACATATATACAGAATTGCAGGTATAAACCTGAATCTGTAATCTGAATAGAGTAGCTGCAAAGTATGTATGTATGTATGTATGCATGTATGTATGGTTGTATGTATGTAATCATGCATATGTATGTGTGTGCGTGTGAGTATGTATTCCACTATATTTTATTTCGCTGAGACGATCAATGATGACATTTGACCTTAGTTATAATTTATATTTGTTTGTAAGTGTCTAAGCAACAATGTGGAAAAGCCAGAAGTTTCAGACAAGAAAAGAGACCGATTAATTTACATTTTACAGTGATAAACCTGCAATGTAAAACGTCCTTCAAAACGTTAGAACCTATCGAGCAGCAGGTATCAGATGTAACAATCAGTTAATAATAAGAATACTTCAGTTAAAGCTGAATGATGATAGAAATAAAGATGAGTTTGTAATTGAATATAAGAATCGATTTGTTGGGGCTTGGAAAAGGATAAAAAGAAGGAGACGCATTTCGGGTGATACATACGAAGTTATTGAGGCGCAAAAGGAACAAAAACGTGAATTGCTGAAAGCGACTAAACATTGGAGTCACAACAGAGAAATGAAAAGGTATTCGGGTAGAGATAAAGGAGAATTCTTGAAAGTGAAATCTGTTGAAGCAGATAAATTACTTAAAGCTGAAATCAGAAAACTCGAGGAAAAATAAATGAAATTTCAAGTAAAGTAAAGAAATCAAAAAAGATTACCTGCGTTTAGAACTAATAATATTTAATATGAACATCGAAGATTAAATTGAAAGAACATCTTAATATTGTCATGAACAAGGTGTTGAATGAGGAAATGCTCTGGTAATTCCTGATCCACAAGTTAAACTGCAAGTAACTTGAGATGAATCATCTGATGAAGAAATAACAAAAGCCATTGTGTAATTTAACAACGGAAAAGTTCTTGGATTAGATAGAATTGCAGAAGAAATGCTAAAAGCAAGTGAATGTAAAAGCATTACTAAATCTATTTTGTAATATACGGATTATTGAAAGATACTTGGTGATTGGAAAATTGTTGTAGTAACTATGATGCCTAAAAATTCAGCGGTACATAATCCTGTGCAACATTGTGTTGAAAGTGTTCAGTTCGGTTATCCTGAATAAGATACAGATAGTTGTGGACAATACTCCAAGATAGGTTTCGAGCGAACGCGAGGTGGAAGTGACTAGTTATTTTTGTTCGTGCATATTGTACAACTATTTATTGAACTCAGACAACCTCTGATCATGAATTTTGTAAAGAGATTTGACATAACGATTACAGCTTGGAAGCATCACGTTGATATGGTTTGCCCTAAAGGCATGACAATCTGGTACACAGAATACATCAGCCTGTCGACTAACCTAGAAGACATCACAGCCGTGGGAGGTAAGTGCAAAGTAAGCGTAGATGGTCAGCTCTCAAATGAATTTGAAGCTAGAAGTCAAATACTGCAGGAAGATTTATGCATTGTCGCAGTTGTTTGTTGTTCTAATAAATCACGTCATGAAACAAATAATCGTAGATGGAAAAATACAATCGAATTAAGGCGGCGAGCTGGCAGAAACGTTAGCATGCCGGGCGAAATGCTTAGCGGTATTTCGTCTGCCGCTACGTTCTGAGTTCAAATTCTGCCGAGGTCGACTTTGCCTTTCATCCTTTCGGAGTCGATTAACTAAGTACCAGTTACGCACTGGGGTCGATATAATCGACTTAATCCGTTTGTCTTTCCTTGTTTGTCCCTTCTGTGTGTAGCCTCTTGTGGGCAGTAAAGAAATAAGGAAAAATACAACCGAATGGGTTTGTGGACAGCATTGAGCAGATCTGGGGTATGCACATGATATTGTTATACTTAATAATGAAGTAACAAAAATCTATGTCTATGAGGAGAAGAGAGAGAATAGATCGATCGATCGATACACAGACAGACAGGCAGACAGATAGATAGCTAGATAGATAGATAGATAGATAGATAGATAGATAGATAGATTGCTTGATGGATGGACAGACAGACAAAGTAAACACATTATGATTAAATTTCAATTAAATATAACATTTGATCATTTGATTTTTTTATTCAAAATTCGGACAGAATTTGTGGGATGGCCTAATATATACACCTTACTTCAGGAAGTAGTGTGCTATATTTTTACATAACTCAGATGCACATCAAATAAAGTGGTAGCACTCCCTTGTCACACTCAGTAGCAGAAATACTGCAAGCCAATAATGGTGGGTGGAGGCATAGAAAATCTGTAACCGGGACGTTATTGTCCACAAATTGCTATACAAAATAATATGTACAAATCAGAGTGTGGATGTTTATTTTCTAACTTTACAGTTTGTTGACGAGTACTCAATATATGAAAAAAAATTATAGTTTATTTAAATCTAATAGCTTACTGACAACACAAGTTTCACGCTATGACATATATATATATATATGATGTATGTATAAGCTAGTGGAGGATATCCTACACGACATATGCAAAAATATTCTGAATTGAAATTTTCGTCTTTGTTGAAGAAAGAAAACAACGACTTAATGTTAGTGAAGTTGGATGACAGAATCGGAAGCTGACACTCTCAATGCTGTTTTCGACTCCCTTCTTCTTTGTCCTGTCGAGGTTGACCTACAGATGTTAAGGCTAGATATCAACCGCATGAATTTCATTTGTATCGGAAAGTCTGTAAAGGCCATTTCCACTGTTTCTCCTCCTCCTCCTCCTCCTCCACTGACTAAATTATTGATAGAAAGCGACCAGAAGACGAATAGACAGTCGTTAGAGTATTGAATGAACTATTATGTGATAATTAATCTGATACCTTGCGCTGTGTTCAGATCTCAGCAAGGACTATTTTGCTTTCATTCTTCGGGGTCAATAAATTAAGTAGCCGTCAAGTGCTATGCATTGGCAGAATCGCTAGAGCGTCCACCGAAATCGACATTGCTTTTCATCCTTTCGGGGTCGATAAATTAAATACCAGTTGCGTACTGGGGTTGATCTAATCGACTGGCCCCCTTCACAAATATTTCGGGCCTTTTGTTTTGAGTAGAAAAGGAATCGCTAGAGCGTCAAACAAAATGCATTGCGGTATTTGTTCCAACTCTGTACGTCGGGAATTCAAATATCGCTGTGAACTACTCAACTGATAACTTTAATCCGTCTCCTAGTTTAAGACCACTACTTATCACCCAAGGTACCTCCAGCAGGGTCTACACTGTTGCAAGCATACAGGCTTGAGTACCTATTTAAGAATACCTTCGTCTTTCTTTCAGCTGCATCAGTTTTGGGATCTTTGTGAAGTATCTTGGGCATTGCCTTCTGACAAAAAAAAAATAATAAAAAACTGCTCTAAACAAACACAGCAGTGCTATAAGAATCCTTGACCACTCGTTATTGTATACAAATACCTTGGTATGCACCCTGGGTATCAGAAGAGGGATTTTCCAGGGCGATAGCCTATCTCTGTTGCCTTTTGTTCTCTGCATGATACCCCTGATCTTAACTAAGTAGACGGTGAAGCGGCAGAATCATTATCACGCCGGGCGAAACGCTAAGCGACATTTATTCCGTCTTTACGTTCTGAATTCAAATCCTTCCGCGGCCGATTTTTACCTTTCATCCTTTCAAGGTCGATAAAATAGGGTACCAGTTGAGCACTGGGGGTCAATGTAATCGACCTTACTCTCTCCCCTGAACTTGTTGTCATTGTGACAAAATTTGAAACCATTTTGTATTCCCCAGTGTTAAGTCGGTGTGCTAGCAGAATCGTTAGCTCGCAGGACTAAATGCTTAGCAGCATACCATCCGTCTTTATGCTCTGAGTTCAAATGTCGTCGAGGTCGACTTTGCTTTTCGTCCGTTCGGAGTCGATAAAATAAGTATCAATTGAATACTGTGGTTGACGTAATCGATTAGTCACCAACCACCAACTTTCAGGCCTTGCGCCTAAAGTAGAAAAGATTATTAAATTCCCAAGTTGTCCCTAGTTCTACTACGAGCTCTGACGTACCCAAATGATACCAGTGATCCATACTAAAATTTGATGGTCCACAGCGTGCTTCATAAGACCAAGAAAGTAATTTCTTTTATAAAGAAGATGATCAAAAACTTAAATCAATTAAAAATAAATCTAAATGGATTTTATTAGATACAGTGCATGATTAATTTCTTAATGTACAATATTTGTGTCTATTGTGTTGACACATAAGCATGAATAAGTAAATTTATATTTGGTGATCCGTAATTTTTCTAATGGAGCTTGTCAACCGTCTGATAAAAACTGTGCATCATTAATCTACGATATTTAAGCCGTGATCACTGTTTTTTTTTTGTTTTTTGTTTTTTGCTGTTGTTTTTGTTTTTTGTTTCGGGAACATATTAACCCGTACTAGATTATCGAATGTGTCTACTTTTAAGAGAGTGGAGTGTTGTTGAAGGGATTTTGGGTTTTATTTCTAGTAACTCGATCGACAACATAGAGAAGGCATGGGCAACCATTCTCGAGAAGCGGACCGCATCAGACGTGGCTCATTGTGAGGTGGGCTAATAATTTCAAGGTAATATTTCGTTAGGCTTGCCATTCAGATAGTCCTGCGGGCTGCAGTTTGCCCATGACTAACGTAGAGGGTGACACTGTTTAAATCTTTGTTTGTGCAAGACGGAGGCGGTAGACTGTTATTTTATTTATTTATTTTTTTTTCCTTTGTAAGGAGAAAATAGATATTAGAGATACGGGATGATCAGAAGTATAGGTGGTGTAAGAGTTGAGTAGGAGGCATACAGATTTTATAACTACTATTAAATGCCTGGCTAACCAAGCAGAAATGATAGTAAGGAATGTGGGTTCGATTTATATTCGTGTCGTATGTTAATGCTTTTGTGTGCCGATGTGTGTACATTATATGTGTGTGGGTGTTTTTTTTTTCTTTTCTTTTGTTTTATTTTATATTCTTCGCTCTTAAATACTGTAGTAATGATTTGAGAAAGTGAATTTAAAAGAAATAGATTTCTTACTTGTGCACAATATTTTGAAGTAATTTTGGACAAAAGACTATTTACGAAATAAATCAACCTTAATATATACCTGTTAGTTTGGGGGTTGTTTTTATCAACTTCTAAAAAGATCAAAAGGAAATATCGGCCATGGCGGACTTTGAACTCAAAATGCAGAAAATCAAAATTGGATATGTCGTGAAATATTTCTATTGAGTTCTGAAACTAATTCTACTTATCCCCTCATATATAAAGGGAAACTGAATATTATAATGTCCATGCCTTTCTCAAGATTACTAACATTATAAATTGCTTCTTTTACTTTTGTTTAGCCCTAGGCTAATCGAGACCATTGAAATCTATGATCAAAGTGATTCAAGTTAATACTATCACGCTTTTTTCTTTCTTTTCGTGCATACTATTCTCACTGTTTTTAGAACTATATTATATAGCAAGCTTTTCTTTTTCCCCAAAAGTAATACTTTGGAAAGAAGTCATGTCGCATTTTTGACACTTTGAGGATACGTTTTCAATACTTACAGTAAAATGAGCATTGATTTCTTGCAGACTAATGCGGTTGTGTGTGTGTGTGTGTGTTTCTTTGCAGATTATTTTATATCATAGTAGTGAAATTCGTATCGATGTTTACCCTTTTAAAGTAAGGCTTAAATCAGAGCCTTATCGTATACCGCATGGTGTGTGAAATCAAAACAATGCTATTTCGCAACAGAAGCGACAAGAAACTTGTGATCTGAGTATGGAAATGAAGCTTTAAGTGTCCGAACATGCCAAGAATTGTTTGCTTACTTTTGTTATATATATACACTACAAAGTGGGAGCGCTAACATTACATATATATATATATATATATATATATATATATATATATATATATATATATATATATATATACTACAAAGTGGGAGCGCTAACATTACATATATATATATATATATATATATATATATATATATATATATATATATATATATATATATATACATATATACTACAAAGTGGGAGCGCTAACATTACATATATATATATATATATATATATATATATATATATATATATATATATATATACGACAGACTTCTTTCAAGGATTTGGTCGGCTTGACGGTATAGTAGAAGACAGTTGCCCAACCAAGATGCCACGCAAAAGACTGAACCTGTAATTATGTGGTTGGGAAGCTAGCTTCTTACCACACAGCCATACCTGCGCCTATATATATATATATATGTGTGTGTGTGTGTGTGTGTGTGTGTGTGTGTGTGTCTGTGTGTGTATATGTATGTATGTATGTATGTATGTATAGATAGATAGATAGATAGATAGATAGATAGATAGATAGATAGATAGATAGATATGGTCGGCTCCAGCTTGTATCCAAGCACTGGGTTCGTCAGTTTCCATCCAGTCTCTTCAGTTGATGTTTGTGCCGAAAGTGACTTTAGAGTCCAAGTCGGCAATGAAAGACCCGTGGATAGAACGGGATAGTCAGTGCAGGTCGAGGATGTTGAAGGCGCTCAGATACGTGTTCGATGTGCATTATATAGCTACCAGAGCTATAAATTGGAGTTCTGAAACTCAAACCTTAAAATCATGCTAAAATACGAGGATGACTATTATCCATTCATCGGAAAGTGATTGCTGATTTGATTGACATACACTATATGCAGGAAAGGAAGGAAAAAACCATGACGTGCTCTTTCTTAAAAATGGAAGGATGCACTAGACAACGCAATTCTAAATTAATCTCAACTGAAAACAAATGCAATTATCAAAGTAAAATGCCTTTAATCAATGACAGCACTAGCAATCAGGGAAGATAGGGAATTCCAAATGGTTGCTCTACAGAGAATTCAAAATGGCTGCTGATTAGGAATAATTGCGCAAGAGTCGCAGCAGTAAAGATGATCAAAGAGTCAGGTACGTACAACGAGTCAGCGTGATATTTCATAAAGTTGTGGTTATGGTGGAGAGAAACAAGGAAAAAACAAAAACTGAGCAACCGCGGGCCAGTGGTTACAACATTAGTGAATTGTCGTTCAAGTAGATGACCTTTCGCATGCGGTCTTGGATATTTGTTGGAGAAGCAGCAGCGTTATCGCAATATGTAAGAAATTATCCAGTATGGGTCACATTTTTTTTTTTTTTTTTTTTTTGTATAGAGTCAGTGACGTCAAGGCTGAACAGAGTCGTGATTTTGAAAATGTAGGTTTAATAATGTCGGACATATCATCAGATATTGCGATGCCTAGTATTTGCGAATATAAAAAATTCGGGAACCTTACAATAAAACATTAGAATCTGGAGTTCTGCATCGATAAATAATAATTTCAAAAAAGATCGCAAAATGGAATAATTTATTTTGTTACAGCAATAGAAAAAAAAAGCAGCTTTACATTGCAAATAAGCCACTTGATCGAGGTGAGAAAAAATAATTACGGGTTATTAATTGTTTATTGGAAGCGGCAAATAATTATATGTGACGTGAGGGCTTGAATTCTGTGCTTTTCATGCGTTTGGACAGCAGTATTGAATGCGTCACGTTTATAGAAAAAAATGCCCTCGTGCGTTTGAAGACAATCAGTTTGGTGCCCTTATTGGAAAGCTTTTTCAAGATCTTTGGGAGAAGAGCAAAGCTGACATCAGGTCTCTTGGATGCTCGCGATTGGTAAAGTGATTTGGAGGAGGAGGAGGAGGAGGAGGAGGAGGAGATAACAGATAGTGATAATGAGTATTATCTACGAACCCAGAACCTTGTGGTTGAGAAGCAAGCTTCTTACTACACAGCCATTCCTGCGTCTATACATACATATATTTATTTATTTATTTATATACATACATAAACATTTTAGAAAACATCACATGCATGAACTCAAAATTCAATAAAACTCAACAGCTTTATACAAACCAATCTATTGATTATTTTAATCGTGTATCATTAAGTATATTTAATAAATTCAAAACAGATTTGTTTAAACATAATAATAAATATTATTAATTTATATTTAAACAAATAATTAACTATTATATAAAAAAAAGTGAAAACTTTATAGTTTTCATGAATTAATAATAATTTATTATGTCATATATACATAACCTTAAACTAAGGACTTGTTCTTTATATATTAATTAATCCTTGTTTTCTTCTCATATTTACATAACATTTTAGAGATTTAATTTCAAGAGAGTTATTTAATTTATACACCCATAGATATAATGTTCAAGTTATGCATATATAATTATTAATTGATATTAATTGTATTTCGTATTAGATAATATAAGAATGGGCCGATGTATAATTAATGCTGCTAGATATCACCCGAATATTGAATATAAGCGCATTGAATGTTTAAAAAAGAAAAGGGGAAAACGATATTTTAGATTAAGCCGAATACGCAAATCTACAAACACCCAGCCACATATACACACACAGACTAATAGACGCGCACATACACACACACACACACACACCAAACAAAATCATACAAGCGTATATATATTTAAGTATGTGGGCCCCTTCCGTTTCCCAGCTTATATATATATATATATATATATATATATATATATATATATATATATATATATATATATATATACTCTTTTACTCTTTTACTTGTTTCAGTCATTTCACTGCGACGATGCTGGAGCACCGCCTTTGGTCGAGCAAATCGACCCCGGGACTTATTCCTTGTAAGCCTGGTACTTATTGTATCGATCTCTTTTGCCGAACAGCTAAGTGACGGAGACATAAGCACACCAGCATTGGTTGTCAAGCAATGCTAGGGAGACAAACACAGACACACAAACACACACACACATATACATATATATATATATATATATATATATATATATATATATACACATATATATAGATATATATATATATATATATATATATATATATATATATATGTGTGTGTGTGTGTGTGTGTGTGTGTGTGTGTGTGTGTGTGTGTATACATATATACCTATATATATATATATATATATATATATATATATATATATATATATATATATATATATATATATATATATATATATGCATATAAATATATGTATATATATGCATATAAATATACATGTACATACATACACACACACACTCACACACACACACACACATATACATATATATATATATATATATTTCTATGTGGCCTGCTTGTTTGTTGCACCTTGTTTACCATTTTTGTCCTTGTTCTTTTGCCACGTCATGTACCCAGTTATGTATCTATATGTACATGTGGATGAACGTATATACATACATGTACATATATATGCATATACTCATATATTGTTTATATATATATATATATATATATATATATATATATATATATATATATATATATATATACACGTATATAAACATAAATATACACAGTTCGGGATGTATGTATTTATGTATGTGCAGGTTTATCTGAATTGAACAAACAGTACCTCTGAAATATAACCTTTGTTTACCTTACACGCGAATAAACATCCATCAGACTTTACACGGTTTTAGTATAATGTTGTTGCATGAAGCACTTTCACGGTCATTGACTTTATTACAGCACTCAACATTTTCTGCCATTCCACTCTCAAAACACATTTAGTAATATAATAACTATTAGCACTGACCTAATGATTCACTGTAGAATCGATAGAGCTGGGGTTGATTAGCAAATTTTGAAGTGTTTATTTTAGCTTTTTTTATGTTCTGTGTTCACATATACTAAAACGTGCAGTTTTCTTTCATTTTCCTGTAGTCAATAATATACGATTAGTGTGTAAGTACTGGAGCTGTTATTACCATCTGGTCGGCAGAGCTGCCTAAAATGTGCGGTTTTCTGCTTTGTTTAGGAGTCAGCATTCCTAAACATCACAAGGACCAATCTTTTTTTCGGTGTTCTGGTTTGTATACTATGAGAGCTATACCAACGGCGTACAAGCTTTTCGTCGCGCCATTCTTGCTGGAAAGGTCAAACGGTAAAAACAAAACCAAAATTGACACTTTCTCTCAGCGGTGGAAATGGATTTACTCAGGGCTAGCACACATACATACGAAAAAGCAGTTTCAAAAGTATCGAAGACAATTCAGAACCAATATGATCTGATAAAGGCTATACCGCTTCTGAAAGCCCAAGTCGAGAATAGTGGAGCAAGTCGTTGATGGATTATACTCCAAGGAAGTAACAAATCTGAGAATCAGAGAATGAATAAAATAGTAATAGTAACAGTAACGGACTATATACATTGAGCTGCTTATGTTGGTCCTTTTACTTTCTCCAAATCACGTCGGAGTAAAATTTGATCCTTCGTTATTCCAAGATTTCTCATATAAGTACTAATGAATACTAGACCAATGTGCACAGCCTCTGTCATTTTAATCCCTTAAAAAATGTCTGGCTTGGTGGATCTGTTACAAGAAATTCGTTGTCCTTCTCTATAGAACTCTATTACATATATGTATACCCCACCTATAACGCTTCTCCTTTTTCATTAATGCAATTCTGTGCAAGCTGCTCACGCAGGCACGTATAGCTTTGTAACCTGTCCTATTAATACCGCTTCGACCATTGCATTTGTGACACTAAATGACCTTTTCATTATTTAACAGATCGTTAGAGCGTCGGATAATATAATACTCTGCGGTAAGACGGCGAGCTGGCAGAAACGTTAGCACGCCGGGCGAAATGCTTAGCGGTATTTCGTCTGCCGTTACGTTCTGAGTTCAAATTCCGCCGAGGTCGACTTTGCCTTTCATCCTTTCGGGGTCGATAAATTAAGTACCAGTTACGCACTGGGGTCGATGTAATCGACTTAATCCGTTCGTCTGTTCTTGTTTGTTCCATCTATGTTTAGCCCCTTGTGGGCAATAACGAAATAGGTATTTCGTCTGTCTTTACGTTCTATGTTCAAATTCCGCCGAGGTCGATTTTGCCTTTCATCCTTTCGGGGTCGATAAATTAAGTACAGTTGCATACTGAGGTCGATCTAATCGACTGCCCTCCTCCCCCAAAATTTCTGGCTTTGTACCTAGAGTAGAAAAGAATATATTTTTTCCGGTTCTTTACGTTCTGATCCTTTCACACTGTCGATAAAATGCAGAACCAGTATAGTGATAGATATAATCACTTACTCCCTACCTCAAAATTACTAAATTATATGTGTCTAAATCATAAATTATACTTAAATGACAACGGGTTGGCAGAATTATTGAAGCGCCTTGGTGGCTAAAGAAAATCATGCAATTTTAGAATCCATGAGAACTGCTCACTAGACGATAACTGTTTGACAAAGACGATAGTATACAGCATCAAGGTTGAATCAATAAACTGCAGAGATAAAAACCTAAAACATATATTAGGGCAACAGAACTCACATTCAAAAACCGTCATTACAAGCACAATTATTCATTTGTCAGCCCCGATAGAAAATGCGCTGCGGCTTCGCCAAAGTTTATATGGTTCTTGCCTGAGACAAGTCCTCGCAAATTCCAAAGTAACTGGTCTATTGTAGATAGTATACAACCATACAGGAACGGGAGCTTCAAATGAAAGATAGGGTTTAAACTTTTTTTAAGCAAAAGACTGAAAACTTTTACCGAAGGCAGTAACAGTTTGAAAAAAACTGAACTGTTAGCGAGTTGTTTGCACGCGGATGGTTATGTAAATACAAACCTCCTTGAATTTTGCTATGGTTCACAAAAAACGTTGGCTTCATGCGGATAACGTTGAAAAACAAATTCTTTTTCACCAGAAAATAAGCAATTCACGCAGATGACATTGAAACCTTTTTCGCGTGGAGAAATTAAAAACTCGACAGAGGAGTAACAAGCATTTTTGTTGCACATATCTTACGAAAAATCCATAAAACTATGGAAAACTTGTTAGAGGATCTAGTTGAGTTGAAAAAACAACAACAACAGCTTAATGAACAACAAGAACGACAACAAATCTTACAACAAATATTATAGCTAATAACGTTGGTAACGAAGCCAAAAAGTACGATTTCGCCAGACCATGTACCAAAATACATAAATGAATTTAAATATGACCCGGAAAGAGAAATCACCTTGAAGGCATATTACCGACGATTTGAACAAAGTTTCGAAAAAGAATGCCAAGTTTTGACAGACGAAACGAAAGCGCGTCTAGTTCTGAGGAAATTGGCGACAATAGAGCATGAGAAATGCTGTAACTTTATATTGCTTAAAAAAGTTTCTGGCATAAATTTCACTGACACAACTAACATTTTGCTAAGATCTTCAGTGAAAAAACCTCGTTATTCAACACACGGTGGAAGTGTTTGAACACGGAAAAAAGCGATGACGAAGACTTTACCCCCAACGCAGGTAGAGTGAACAAAGAGTGCGAGAGATTTAGACCGGACAAACTAACTTCAGACTCGTTCAAGTGCCTGATTTTTGCTCAGGGACTTACTACTAAAAAGGACGCAGAAGTCAGAACGAAAATTCTCGTAAAGCTGGAAATGAACCAGGATATAACTCTCCAGAAATTGCCAGAAGAGTGCGATATGATATTAAAAGTAACGCACGACACAGAAGAAATCCAGCGCAGAGATTGTTTACAGATAATCCCAGAAAAGTGGGGTAATAATGGGGTAGTGATCCCAGAAAATACGGCCAACAGGTGGCAGCGATGGGGCACCATACTACTAGACTACGACTACGCAATAGAATATTTACCTTTGGAAATTAAACACATAATGTGGAACATTGTACGAGAGTTACCAATAACTCCGAAGGAGATAAAGTGACAGGCATCAAAAGATAAGTTCATTAAGGAAAC
>NC_142930.1:13802734-13835234 GCF_046866305.1 Octopus bimaculoides | reverse complement strand
ACATGTTTCCGGTCAATAATCCTTTCCTTCCTTGGCTTTCGCCAAGCAACGCACGCACCACTTTGTCCCTCTCGGGTCCGTGCCTCATCGCGTTCATACACACATAATTTTTCTCGTCTGGCCGTAAAGCCTTTTCTGTTTGTTTTCCTGTCTTGTTTTTTGTCCGCCACTACATTCCTCCATGGCTAGATTTAATTTGCGTATACAAATTTAATCTGCGATCCATGGGACGAGCCGTTTTAGCGATGCGTCCTGCCCAAGCTCGTCGAAACGCCGGTGTTAAAATGTGGGTGGCTGATGAAGGAGAATGTTCTCTATGTGGCTCGTGTGTTCTCGTCTACGTTTGTTTGCAATGTCCTGTACCCAGATAAGCACCTATACATACAGGTGGATGTCGGCATGCACATACCTGTACGTATATATGCATATACTCATTTACTATTTGTTTATATATATATATATATATATATATATATATATATATATATATATATATATATATATATATATACATACATACATACATACATACATACATACATACATACATACATACATACATACATATCTATCTATCTTATATATAAATGGCAATTTCTGTCTCTCCTTCTATCCGTCTGTCTGTCACCATCTTGGTGCCCAAACCAGGGAACCAATCAGCACCAATCTTTGTATACATGTTGAACTAACATCCAGTTCAATTATAGGCTAATTGGATTTCAATAAAAATCGATAATGGACCGAGTACGGTGCGAGGACTACTACATGATAAAATGAGAGGAGTGCAAAAGTGGTAGGGTCAGGAAAATGTGGCATAATGAGGCTGGCTGATATCAGGGAAGGGGTGGAGACAGAAAGAGGTAGACACACAGAGAATGTGAGAGAGAGAGAGATAACGACAGACAGAGACGTCTTCCATATATATAAAAGAGTTTGCATGCGCGTGTATGGGGGGGGTGAGTGAGCGTGCGTATCTGCCATATGCATTCAAAAACTGAGTAGATAGATAGATAGATAGATAGATAGATAGATAGATAGATAGATAGATAGATAGATAGGTAACGCAATTTTACAACCGAAAGGCAGAAATATACACGTCACTAAAGTGCACAAGTCAGCGCCATTATTGCCAGTATTATTATATGTTTCTGTCTTTCGGTTGTAAAATTGCGAAAAGACCACCCCTATTTATAATTTTCACTTTTACCGTTTGGAAATCAGCGTATGATTTCTACGATAATCTCATAAACTGACAAGGCAAATCGAATTTAACCCAAGGTATTGACGAGCATTAGAATGAATGCGAAATCACTGTGATCTGGCTATGACTAGGCGCTGAGGGAGCTTGCCTCCCTCGTCACTCATTAAGATAAGGTTCTTCTTATGGCTCTATTAAGATAAGGTGCTTCTTATTTCTAGCAACAATGGTGCTGACCAGTGCCCTCGGTCACTTTAGTGACGTATATATATATATATATATATATATATATATATACATATATAAACATAATTAAGGGATCAGCAAACAGTTGCTTCACCACATACCGGTATGTGGTGAAGCAACTGTTTGCTGATCCCTTAATTATGTTTATAAATGTATAAGAACTTTTAAATAAGTTCTCCACCGATAATGGTGTTTACATACCGAAGGGCTTGGTAAAAATCATTAATTGTTAATTTATTAACAAATTAATAAATTGATAAACCTTTACCCTTTTAATTGTAATAATATATATATATATATATATATATATATATATATATATATATATATATATATATATATATATATATATATATATATATATATATATATGTATATATATATTATATATATATATATATATACATATATATATATATATATATATATATATATATATATATATATATATATATATGATTATGTATGTTTGTGTGAGTTTTTGAGTAAGCACAAGCACCTACGCAGTCAAGCACGTGCACAAACAGAAGTTGCACGAAGAGCTACGCGGACATCCAAAGCTAGTCTGTCTCATCCCTCACGCATACACATCCTCACCAATACGTACACAAACACAAACTGGTCTTTACATTCATGCTCCGGTCTTTTAAAAACATTCCAAATCCTACCCTTTACCTTCCGGTCGTTCAATGGTCGGCATGTCGGCCAACGACACGTAGCATTTTCACCAAGTCTGCAGTTAATGTTTTTCTTTTTCATTTCTTCATCGTCTTTCCAACCCGCTTTCACTCTACATCTCTACATCTTGTCTGAAGAAATACATTGCCCGAAACGCTATAACAATTAACATTTTGCATTTCTTAAAGTTGATCATTTGGATTGTGAAGAAACCCTATCTTTTTTTATCTTGCTTTGGCATATATGCATGTATGTATATATGCATGCATAAATATATAGATATACGCTTATATCTGTACATATGCATATATATATGTATATGCATATACATATATATACATATATATATATATATATATATATATATATATATATATATATATATATATATATATATATATATATATATATATATACATATATATATATATATGGTGGTTGTCTACTCCTTAAACAGAGTTTGACCACCTCCTGCACCTACACCTTAGCCCTTTCATGGCGTCTGATGTGGCTTTTTAAACCAGAGAGTGTTTTGAAAAAACACCCACACAGATTGCACCTCTGATTTGCACTACCAATACCTGCAAGTAAGTTCTGCTCATTGTGGATCCTAACATGTCTTTTAAGACCCCCCATTGGATTTGCAATATATATATATATATATATTTTACCCAAGCATAGATACATATATATATATATATATATATATATATACAGACATGGATACATAAATATAATCATACAAATATATACAAACGCATACATACAGACAGTCAGACAGATATACACAGATATAAACATGTACTGTGACCTACGCAAATTTTTAGCCACCTGTAGATTTTTCGTTTCGGTGTTATTTTATTACATTTATTTCCTCTTGTTTTGCACGTACAGCATAATTTTTATTGTGTTTTTAGATCAATTGCACTTCAGCCTGATAAAACACAACGACGAAAATTATTTCTTCATTGTTTGTTCATTTACACGGCAAAGAGAGATAGAATTGTTCTGCCAGGGGCCACAGTTTTTTTTTTTATATACTTTTTTTCCTTAGTGAAGTAAATTTAAGTTGAATGGGAAAATGTGTGTAAGTATATGTGCGTGCGTGCGTGTGTGTGTGTGTGTGTGTGTGTGTGTGTGTGTGTGTATGTGTGTGTGTTTGTTTGTGTGCATGCGTGCGTGCGTGCGTGTGTTTGTGTGTGAAAGAAAGAAAGAAAGAAAGAAAGAAAGAAAGAAAGAAAAGAAAGGAAGAAAGAATGAAAGAAAGAAAGAAAGGAAAAAGAAAGGAAAAAGAAAGAAAGAAAGGAATAAAGAAAGAAAGAAAAAGTAAGACAGACAGAAAGATTTTCCTAAAAGTTAAGTATTTAAAAAAAACTTGAAAAACAATGCCACGAACGTTTTCTTTTTCTTTTTTTTTTTTTGACAGCTTGTGTTAACGCTGTCGTTGTTCAACTTTTCAAACAAACATGTTACGGAGTAATCCTTATAGAGGGAGTTGTTTTTAATATTGGTGCTGATTATTTCCAGTTTAGTTTTGGATTTAGTATTCTAATAAAGTATTCTTCTTTTGCCTTTCGTACTTGATCACTTTCTTTTTATATTTTGAAAAGAAAAAAAAAAAGAAATGTATTGAATTTTACATTTAGACAAGATGTCTACATGCTTACTACATACGATGATCCTAATTTGCTGCTTGTGCACTCTGACACGGTTAATTAATTTTGTTTCTGTTCTTCTTATGTAATTCTCACTGCATTGTAGGCATGCGATGCAATAAATTAAATTTTTTTGTTTCGCAACACATGCTTACATTCACCTTCAATTTCTCTCTATTCATGAATGTTTCGGTTGTGTTTTCTTTAATTATTTCACACGTCCCAAAGCGAGGGTCTTCACAGTTTGTTACCTGCGTTATTTCTTTCTCTGATGTGAATTTCGCTTTTGTTAAATATCTTTGAGATTCGGTAGTTGTCTTTGACTTTCAATAATTTACGATTCTTTAATTATTTGTCGGAGATTCGAAGATGTAGAATAGCGGAGTTTTATAGCTTTCTATAGTATATCCATGCTAGATAACATATACAGAATGTTAATTTGAATATATTCTACAAATTTCTACCCAGTCAACCTGGCTATCTGCGACACCGATAATTTCTGCATCAGTAGAGGTTAAATTTGTCTAAACATACAGTTGTTAGTGAATGCTTGGCACTAAAGACGCACAAAAAAAAAACGGATGTCAAGAGTTAGCAATTCCACTGTCGCTTCTGGACGATTTGTCTGCTACTGATATACTTCTATGCTTTTTCGAACTATTATACGTCTATACGAGATGCTTTCCTGAGACAAACATCGTAGTTTTATGACTTTCTACGGTAGATCCGCGTTAAGTAAGATACACAGTATGCTATTTTAAACTAATACTGCCTCCGTTGCTAATGTGAATATATACGTGTGTGTGAGTGTATAAGTGTGTGTGTGTGTGTGTGTGGGTGTGTGTGTGTGTGTGGAGGGAGAGATGGAGTGGGAGAGAGAGAGAGGGAGGGAAAGAGAAGGGAATAGAGAGTGAGAAGAAGCAGAAGGCTAACAGACAGTGAAATTGTGAGGAAAGGTTGGGGAAGAGAGAATATTTAGGTCATACCTGAAAAAGAATAACGAATTAAAGAAAAGAAAAAATAAGAATAAATGACGGGAAAATAGGGAGAGAGAGAGAGAGAGAGAGAGAGAGAGAGAGAGAGAGAGAGAGAGAGTTTATGTCTTTAGGGTGTTATGAGACAAGTGGTAGAGGAGAGTGGATTTGCTAAGGAATTTGAGGACTGTAACCAAACACACAATATAGAATAGGTACACGCTTACATAAATGCATACAAACACACCTATATGCTTATGCGTGTGTGTATGCGTGTGTATGTGTGTCTATGTGTATGTGTGCGTGTGTATATTAATGTTTAGATACAGGTAGTCACATCGACACACAGAGAACGCCGTCCCCTCCAGCTAACAATTTTGTGAGTTACCATCTATCCGAACAACCAAGCACACACACCTCAACTCTCTATCTCCCCATCTCTTTACCTTATCTCCCTCTCTCTCTCTCTCTCTCTCTATCTCTCTCTCTCTCTCTCTCTCTCTCTCTCTCTCTCTCTCTCTCTCTCTGTCTATCTATCTATCTAGCTAGCTAGCTATCTATCTCTACCTATTTATCTATCTACCTATCTATCTCTCTCCATGTTTTTTCTTCTTATCCACATCCTATCTCACGCTACAAGCTATTATAGGTGGTTCCTATAAAGTTGTTATCCACCCCTAATTGGAACTCTCCCGTATGACATGTACGCATGCTCAGTGACTTGCTTTAACAGTTGCAATCAGCTGAATGCACATTGCCAGTGACCTTTGACATAATTACCCACACTCTGTGGTCAGGATTCTTTTTTTGGTTTGATGTCGGTATTGAAAGGATTACCGGACAATACAGTGACAGCAGCTTTCACTTACATCGTGGTATTCGATGCTGTGTACGTGTCTGTTGTGGTAAAATATGCCACTCCTTAACTGTTGCTTTGCTTTCATCCGTAGCACGAGGTAATTATGTCATTATCTGTGAAATTCGGCAACTTACAAAGATCTTTAGATCAGGCAATACTTCACCGAGAGGAGATATAAGCTTCAATCAAGTCTGCCTTTCTTCCAGTAACATACTGTCCATATAATCTTAAATATTTCTTTAACTCAGGCACAGTAAGTACTTCGATAGCTGAATCATCAAGCTGTTTTATATCCATGATAAGACGTAAAACAATAACAATGGCGTGGGTAGTCTCCGGAAATTTAATTATCTACATGGAGCGCCGCCTAGCCAAGGGAGATAACCTACTTATAGGAAAGCCCTATATCCTACCATTGTCGCCATTTCTTTAACCACTGCTTTTAGTTATGTTGTCACTATTACTATACCATCTCAGTAACCACTACAGCTACTACCACCAATACTGCCAGCATAGTCGCAGCTCCTGTGAAGCCACTGCGAAGGCGTATGGCTCAGTAGTTAGAGCAATCGGACTCACAATCATGAGGTAATGAGTTCGATTCCCGGGCTGCGTGTTGTGTTCTTGAGCAAGACACTTTATTTCACGTTGCCCCAGTTCACTCAGCTGTAGAAATGAGTTGTGACGTCATTGTACTAAGTTGTACTGCCCTTTGCCTTTCCTTTGAATAACATCAGTGGCATGGAGAAGGGAGGCCGCCGGTCTTCCATAAACAACCTTGCCCAGACTTGTGCCTTGAGGGGGGGGGGTTACTTTCTAGGTGCAATTCCATGGTCATTTATGACAGAAGCGGATGTTTACCCTTTTGTTTTAGACAGCCCCTAATAAACGCAAAGCAATATCAAGCCATTACAAACGGGTTCCTCTTTTATAAGACGTTCACCTTGCTAGAAATAGCATCCAAATCTCCCTAAAATCACAGCTCAACTGTCTTATAAAAGGACTCGTTGGATAATTTAATCTTGAGTTTCCTGTGTTTGTGAAACTGCTGTAATATCTTTGATAACACATCTTTCAATCAAGATTGACCGCAGCTAAGAAACAGCTTTAACTATTACAACTGCTACGAAGTACCCTTGCGGTTGCTCGACCTGAAAAATCAAACTTACATGTATCAAGTGTTTTATAAACATGATCAAAAAATACTCAATACAGGAGTAGAGTATAAAAATTTGTTGTAGCTCTGAGGTTGTTCTCTGCTACTAATCAGTTTCTTGATCGCGTAATATATATATATATATATATATATATATATATATATATATATATATATATATATATACACACATATATACATATGTGTGTGTGTGTGTGTGTAGATAGATAGATAGATAGATAGATAGATAGATAGATAGATAGATAGATAGATAAATAGATAGATAGATATATATAGATATGCCTCAGTAAAATAAATATTGATGTTATGCAAAGAATGTCAGACAAGTACAAATTTCGATCTCGAAAATGTCTCGCGCATAACAAAATATTGGAAAATTTGGAATCTAATCTTTATCTAATGATCAAAATGTTACGATTCAAAAAACTGTAATAACGATTTTAAAAAGTTTCTTATTAAAATAAGAATTAAAACTGCAAGTATATTCTTCCAGACAAAACTAAAAAAAAAAAAATCTTCATTAACTGACATTTCTACGTACAATGAAATTCTTTCAAATAATAAAACAAACCATTGAAAAATTCTTAACACAAAGAATACTATCAATATGAAATATGTGCACTATGATATCAACTTAAGATAGGTGACAGAGCTGAATGTCTTGAGCATCAACCATATATAACTTTGAAATTCAGCAAGGAGAGCATTTTATCTATTCCTAAGTGTGAACTAATTCATCCGAAAAAGTACGAATTACATGTAATTGAATTTATTTTAGCTTCCATTAATTCAAAAAATTAACAGCCAACTAGTTTAGCTTTATAGAATAACAGCATGTCTGTAATTAAGAGGGTTAATAGCATAGAAGCTAAAGGAAATTTTAAAATCATTCAATTTGACATGATGAAGTTTTATCTCCCTATTACAAAAAGTTTGATTCTAAAACTTCAACATTTGGTAATTCATTGTGTGACATTAATAGTATGGATATTAAAGTTATAATGAATGCTCGAAAGTCGTTGCTTTTCCATGACAATTCTTTAGCACAAAGCATAATGTAGTTCTATGCAGTTCTACAGAAAGTTACAACAGAGGAGATGTTTCTGCACTATTCGCTTTTTAAACATTAGACAAACTTTGTATAGAAACGACTGATCGTGTAGTACTAAGACGCTACCTTATATGGATTCAGAAAACAATTCATAAGCACATCAAGAAATATTTAAAGTGATTAATTTCCCGAAATAATACATTAAACCTAAATGCAAACATATTTTCTCTTCAGATAACCTAATATAAATAAGACACCTAAACACCTGCTCACTAGATTTTTCATAGTCTTGAAAAATCTAGTGAGTAGTATTAGAAGACAAATTGTCAACATCTCTTTTCATGAAGAATATTTTAACCTTATATATTATAATAATGCTTTAGTTGTATTAGTTCAAATTAGTAATCTGTATTTCATACTTAAAGCATATGTACTTTTGAAAGGCTTCTAAATTGCAGTACGTCTCAATAAAGCATCTCTTATAGACGTGTTGAGTTAAAATATACACAGGCATACTAATTCCGTTACTATTAACGAATTTTTATTCAGCCTGCCAGCTAAATGCAAAGTCAGTTGTGGTAGTGGTGGTGGTGGTGGTGGTGGTGGTAGTGGAAGAGGAGGAGTTGCTGGAGCTATTGTCAGTGTTGTTATTTCTGGGCGTGAGACTGGTAGTTCCACTGTTGCTGGCGTAACAGTTATCTCCGGCTGTAATGCTGGTGCTGGTCGCCGCTACCATTGTTGTTGCCTTTGTTGCTCGATGTGCTGCTGTTGTTACTCTGGCCAGTTACAACTACGACCTCATATACGACCCCTCGGCCTCGAATTGGCCTCCCACTAAGCAGTCATTGTACTACCTACATGAACAACCGCCGTTTGCTTGCGCTTTAAGGATGTTCACTAAAGTTTTTTTCAATGCTGGTTGAGCAACTAAAGGAGACCCTTAGGTTGTGCTTATTGAACAAACGTCCGTACCTGTGTGACTGCGTAAAGTGCCTGTCCACTAAACTAAGGAAAATCTTTCCCACACAAGTTTTAAGATTGGGAGAGAGAGGTGAGGTAAACCAAATGACCTTCCGGTGGTGCTTCCTTTTGCGGGTGCTAGGGTCCAGCATATAGGAGATGCGGGTCTTAAACCACTGGACGCCAGGGTCTCGTCATAATAGGGAAGACGCGACGTCGAGGTCTCTTGATTCGATGACATGTTCGAGATGCTTCTTTTTCGGCTATATGATCTAAACAGATAGATAGAATGATAGATAGGCATGTAGGTAGGTAAGTAGGTAGGTAGGTAAGAAGGTAGGTAGATAGGTATAGATTGATATAGATACATAGATCGATCGATCATATATCCGAAAAAGAAACATTTCAAACCTATATATATATATATATATATATATATATATATATATATATATATATATATATATATATATATATATATATATACTAGCAGAAATACCCGGCGTTGCCCGGGTTAAAGAGAATAATGAAATCTAAGAACGCCGTCTAGACTACGCATCATCTTTATATATAGAGATGTATATACACACACGCACCCAAACACACGTATATATATGTATATCAATATAAATATATGAAAGTCAATGAAGTTTCGTAAAAGAAGGTGATCATGTACATACTTTCTTGCCGTTGTGATTATAACACCTCATTGTAAACTATGTTCCTTGTTTTCCCTTGTGGAGCATATACAAATAGGTATTTTGTTGCTGCCCACTCTTGAGCAGCCAACATACAGTTGTCCATGTGAGAAGCAGGGCTCTTCCAAGAGAAGACCAGCTACAGACAGTGTTTGACCCTGATATTTGTTTATGGACATGGCAAAAGTCACACGAAGGGGAAATTGTAGTCTTCTGAATGTAAAAAGAATGTCTGCTCCTGATGGAGTAAGACGAATTCTTGGAATAAAGACGTCATCCCCTTTTGCACATCCAGAAAGAATGGTAGCCTCGATAACGTGTGACATCATTATAATGCTCATCTGTTATGTTTGGGTTAAAATTTCATCAACATCAAAAATATATGAATTTTCATGGGAGTTATGGCCGTTATGCAAAGAATATAATTTCCAAATTTCATAAAGATCCATTCAGTACTTTTGATGTAGTTTTGGATAAGAAAACAAATGACTAATGTGTGTGTTTGTGTGCATGTGTATGTGTGTGTGATGGGTGTATATATGTATAGATATCTGTATGCATGTATATATGTATATATGTGTACATATTACATGTACATCTATATATATATATACATCTACACATATGTATACATATACATGTATGTATAGATCTATATATATATATATATATATATACATATACGTGTACATCTATATGTATACATATACATCTCTCTCTCTCTCTCTCTCTCTCTCTCTCTCTCTCTCTCTTTCTCTCTCTCTCTTTCTCTCTCTATCTTTCTCTCTCTCTTTCTCTCTTTCTCTCTCTCTCTCTCTTTCTGTCTCTCTCTTTCTCTCTTTCTCTCTCTGTGAATGTATCTGTCACTACAGTATCGAAATGTGATTGTTTCAGTTAGTGGAATAGTTTCATTTTTAAAGTGAAAGTATTTGACATGAGTGTTTTTGTTTCACTTTTGACACGTAATACTTAAATAGTAGAGGAGATATTATGTTGCTGTGTGCTCGAACTCTGCAAGAAGTTAATAATTTTTTTTTTTGACTAAAACACAACTGGAACCCTAAGTAAGGCATGTGTAAAATTTGAATGAAATTGGTTGCGTAGTTCTCGAGTTTTAGGGATTCACACAGACAGACAGACAGACAGACAGACAGACAGACAGACAGACAGACAGACATACCGAAAGACAGACAGACAGACAGACAGACACACATTCTCATTTATATATATACATATATATATATATATATATATATATATATATATATATATATATATACGATTCTTCTTTTTTGTTAAACATTGCAGCCTACTGTTTATATTAATGTTGTGTATACACATTACCGAATCGCTAAATTCTCCATTGGATGACAAAAAACATAAATACTGATAGAGAAACAGGTTCGGAAAAAGCCGAACACCGACCGGGCTTAAACGATGAGGCAACGGAAATAGCCGAAACCAATGTGAGTCTTAAGAATTTTCAGTCTTCATTTTTCGGACATTTATGGTCCCTGTTAGTGCATATGCTTTCATTCATGTGCACTGACTACAGCATTATAACATTTTATTTCTTATTTCTAGAAATCTAGGTGTTTTTTAACACCCTAGTCATATTTAGTGACAATTATAATTCTCCCCTTTAATGAAACATTGCAATCTGCTGTTTATATTGCTACAGAAGTATATGGCAATTGTTACTGGACATGTCGGGCTGGTTGTTTGTAAATAAATCACAACCCTTAAAGTTACGTAACTTAATTCTTTTTTGTATTTGGTTTCGAAGAGTCTTGATGCAAACTCCGTGAGTAAAAACAGATTTTGCTGTATCTCGGGAAGCTCATTATGTCAATAATAAATACACGCACTGGTTCTATTGCACATCTGTTATGATTTCCATTTTACTTCTCAGAGGTCTTGATTTTACTTGCTTCGGGCAATTCTGCGGGAGCGGACAACAACCCGTTAAAAACATATTGAATAATGATTTAGAATTATTAACACAATGAAAGAGCACAAAACCGGCTGGAATCTTAAGAGACAGATCAGGTCATTTCACAGCACTACACTACACTTTTGTCACACACTGTACTTTATTGATTCTGTTTGCGATTTACGTTAAGTGTACACGCGTCTGTTGAATGCTTAGCCATTTAAAAAGAAAGCCAAAGACCCGCTTCAGCCATGAATGACCATGGAATAGCACAAGTCCGGGCAAGGTTGTTTATGGAAGGCCAGCAGTCGACCTTGCATACCAACCTCACCTCTCCACGCCACCCATGTTATCTGAAGGATACAGCTTGGCACCAGTAGCGACGTAACTCATTTCTACAGCTGAGTGAACTGGAGAAAGAAGTGAAATAAAGTGTCTTGCTCAAGAACACAACACACTACCTCATGATTGCGAGTTCATGATCGAACTCACTATCTCATGATTGCGAGGCCGATGCTTTAACCACAGAGCCATGCGCTTACGTCATTTCAGAAACAGCTAATCTAATAGAGTGGATGAAATCCTCCTCGTCGATTGCCGAAAATCCCCAGCCGTTATGATTTACATACACAACTACTTAAAAGCTGACAAAAAACATGACAAGCAGACATTGAGTTAGGCGCACATTCAGTCAGACAGGGAGAGACTTAGCAGTCAGAGGTGCAATGAGATTTACAGGTAGTAGGGGTAGTAGTTATTAGGTAGAAGAGGTAGGAGAAGTGAATAGCTGAACGCGACATGAGAATAATATTATCAGACAGACATCTAAACTTTCAAGTTTTTTGGCTTAAGCTACGGTGACCTACCTGCCTGTTGCTTAGCTGTCATGACTGATTTGTTTACCTCTTTTGGTTGGGACAAAAGCCTGGAAGGCACGTAGTAGTGGTAGTAGTAGTAGTAGTAGTAGTAGTAGTAGTAGTAGTAGTAGTAGTAGTAGTAATAGTGGTGGTGGTGGTGGTGGTGGTGGTGGTGGTGGTGGTGGTGGTGGTGGTGGTGGTGGTGGTGGTTGGTCTTTTTAAATAAATCTGTTTTCAAGGCAAGAGCAACATGTCTTTATGATCAATCTATCATTCTATCTATCTATATATCTATTTATTTGTCTCCTTGTCTGTCTTTCTAACAATCTATCGCTCTATCTGTCTACTTTACTATGCATATTTTGCTACTGCATGGCCGCAGTTTGACGACTGAAACAAATAAAAGAATAAACGAACACACACACACACACACACACACACACACACACACATATATATATATATAGATATATATATATATATATATATACATATATATATATATATATATATATAGATAGATAGATATATATTATATATATATATATATATATATATATATATATATATATATATATATATATATATATATATATATATATATGTATATGTATGTATGTATGTATGTATATGTATGTATATACATACATGCATGTATGTGTATATACATATACACACATATATGTATATTCATAAGATAAGGTAACCAAAAAGTTAGCTTCGCTAACTACTAATCCGCTAATCAAAAATGTTCGCTTCGCAAACGCTAAACTGCTAAACAGGCAAAAAATATTAGCGGAAGCTAACGCAAACTGATAACCGCTAACTTTTATCATATGAATTTTGTTTCAGTTTGCGGGGGGGGGGGGGGGGGCGGTTCTAAAATCCTTAAAAACAGACCTAGGGAGCTGAAATTTTCATGTAGCTTAGACATACAGCTTTCTGTAAAGGTATAGCATGTCAAGATCAGATAATGATCAAGGTGTACGCAAATAATTAAATGAAGAAATGAAATTAAACATTAGTTTTTCAGTCATCACTATTGTAGAAAAAGTATTAAACGAATCACAAAGATATAGTATAGCGTAAGTATCATGCCAAGATCAGCTGATTATCAAGGTGTACTACTCTGGCTAGGCCTTCTCCATCACCTCGACGTGACGCTGGTTGCCCTTCATAAACATCAGCCTCTTAAAAGTTATCATCTAACTGAGTGGCTTTTTTGGCCCTCAAAATAACTTTACCTATAGAGAATAGGTACTTAACTGATTAACTGCAGCACTGGATGGGATGGCGGTGTTATACCTAGTGAACAGGTCGATCAAGACCTGCTCACCCAAAAAGGTGACTTCAGTCAAGACCTCTTTTGATACGGCCTACAACCAGATCTTCACTAAGTTCTGCGCCTTGGATTTCAATTACCAGTTTTTCCTGTTCTCCCGGAACCGAGTGATGTTGCTGAAGAAATCCACCTCCTCATCCTCGTTGCCGGTGCTACTGCTACTCTCCACATTTGTCTCCATTAGGGCTGTCTCTATAACGGTCTCCAAGGCGTTCGATACTCTGCTAACCTGGCTGTTATTATACTGCTCCAGCCACAATAGGTGGAACTTGGGGTGGAAGGTAGCGGCCAGCTGGTACTCCAAGTCTTCTAAGAGGAGCCCAAACTTTTTCGTGTTGCCTACCAGCATCACGTCTACCAGAGGAGTGCAGTACAGATGTTTGAACTTGACCTCCTTCAACTTCATGACGGTAGCTACTACGGTAAGCAGAAGGCTCCCGAGATGGGCCTGGTCCTCGCTCTGGATTTTATCCAAGGCCTTGGCAACATTAGACATCACCTGGGTGTACTCCGTCCAGAAGCCGATATCAGGATCAGTGAAGATCTGCAGCTTCAACTGAGTCATCACCCTGTGGACAGCTCCCCTTCTTCTCCAGCAGGTTGTTGAGGACAACAGCAGAGTCATAGGTAGAGTTCCATCTGGTACTGTTGGGGACCATCAACCTCTTCGTCAATGCATCCAGAATGCTGTCAGCCGCCACCGTCCTGCGGCTCTGCAGATTCCACAGCCACTGTGCTTTGGACATGGCCTTCCTTGAATGAAACTCTGCCCAGAGCTTTGTCAGCATCCAGGCTGGCAACCAAGTTGAAGGTATGGGCTGCACACTTTATGACACTGGCAGGTTTAGGCCCAAGCCGCTGGATTCGTCAAGGATGGCCATTAACAGAGATGTACTCAACTTCGTCCAAATCCCCAGCTCCAGGATCCACGTCCAAGTCCACATCGTCGACGCTCTCCACGTCCGGATCGGCAGCAGCATCAGGAATGTCTGGCAAGAGATCAACTTACGTACCAAATTGTATAAATGCCTTAACAAAGTTCTTGCCGCTGTCTGTCGTGGTCCTGGTCACCTTGTCTTGCAGATGGAACTTGTAATTGGTGTCTACCAGAGCAAGAACGTCAAAGGTGTGACGTCTTCTGAGACGAGAGCAGGCCAGTATGGTGTGTCGTCGCGTACGGGTCTTGGCGTTCGGCCAGTATGCCGTCATCACCAGGTAGGACATCTTGTAGGCCCACCAACAGTCCATGGAGGTAGCCACCCAGGGGACATCCTTGATCAATCTGTAATTTAAAAAGTTAAACTGTAAAGAGACAGAGGCTGTAAAATTAACAACTTAAAATTATATATATATAATAATTCACCGTCACTAAGAGTGACAAGGGTGGAGTGAGCACCGGCGTTGCTAGAAATAGGAATCGTAAACCCTCTCCACTGTGAGCGAGGTGCATTAGATTAACATGCTAATTTCGTATAGGAAATTAAAATTCATCAGTAATGCTCACTCCATCACAGCTGGTTGAGGCCAACTTACACTGTCAATATTATGGAGAATGTCATTGGAATCAGTGACTGATTTCACAAAATGGCAATGTGAAAATTAAACCAACAAGGAAATAAATTCACCGTCACCATATATAAACTGATGCAGTGTATGACCAAGGCCTGCTAAAAAAACAAATAGCCTCTCATCCGCATCTCCACGCAAGCTGTAATAGTCTTTGTGAGCACGTGTTTTGTACAATTTTCGCGGGTAGGAAGGAAGCAGGAGACTTAATCGCAGTATTTTATAACCGTATTTTGTTTATAGAAATTGCACACGTAGTTTAACATTTGCTACTAAGCTGTTCTAAATTCATGGAAATATTGCTTATAATTTAAAACCCTCTTATTAATCTTTTCAAAATTATGACACTACTTTGTTAGGTGACGCGTTGGTGGGGCGGGGAGGATGAATAGCCGAGATGAGGGATGGAATGATGGTCGGAATTTGATAAGTTCAGAACTTAAGATTCGTTTATTCGTTATTTCATTAAAGACTGCTGTTTTAGCTGGCTGTGCAGACTTAATAATGAGTGGAAAATAAATAAATAAATAAATATACATATATATATATATATATATATATATATATATATATATATATATATATATATATATATATATATATATATATATATATATATATATATATATATATATATATATATATGCCATATATTATATATTATGACATTTATTTCAATTAGGTATTATACATTTTATTACATTGACCAAGAAAATAATTATTTAATAAATAATTAAATCAAATTAAGAGAATATGAAGTACGCCATAATAATAATGTAATAATCTTGTATAATTTTAGTCTGTAAATACCTTTCTGCGCTGATCTTTGGATTATTTCTTAGGTCTTCGAGAAGGTGTGACACCGTTCCCAGGATTGAGCCTTCATGGCTGGATCATAAAGTTACGACGTTTCATAACCCTGTCATTAGATCGTTAAAAATCAAGTTTCCAATGACTTCAAACGCTTACAGAGCAGACCTTCAACTTAAATTAGAACTAACTTCTACCTATCTCTCCTTCAAACCTTGGCATACAAATTAAAAGAAGAAAAGAAACTGGAAAATATTTCAGTTGAAGTATGTGTGTATGCACGTGTGTGTGTGTGTGTATGTATGTGTGTGTGTGTACGTGTGTGTGTGTACGTGTGTGTGTGTGTATGTGTGTGTGTACGTGTGTGTGTACGTGTGTGTGTGTACGTGTGTGTGTACGTGTGTGTGTGTGTACGTGTGTGTGTGTGTGTACGTGTGCGTGTGTACGTGTGTGTGTGTGTGTACGTGTGTGTGTGTGTATTTGTGTGTGTGTACGTGTGTGTGTGTACGTGTGTGTGTGTACGTGTGTGTGTGTGTATGTGTGTGTATGTACGTGTGTGTGTGTATGTGTGTGTGTACGTGTGTGTGTGTGTGTATGTGTGTGTGTGTACGTGTGTGTGTGTACGTGTGTGTATGTACGTGTGTGTGTGTGTTTGTGTGTGTGTGTGTGTGTACGTGTGTGTGTACGTGTGTGTGTGTACGTGTGTGTGTGTGTGTGTGTGTGTGTGTGTGTGTGTGTGTCTGTGTGTTTGTGTCCCCTCTATATCTTCATTTGTGTGCTTCGTAGTACATGCGTCGTGTAACATAAATGATATTCCTTGAGTTCGCTTGATCGGAGCTTCGACCTCAGTTTAACCAACAACAGTACTACTGCAAGATTTACATTTATTGTCTTAACTATCAATGGCGACCAAGGTAGACTTTGCTCTGTTATGAGTACGTCCACAAGTAAAGATCAGGTCACTGATCTCAACTAAACATAACTAAAACTACAATGCTGCTACTCTACAATGTCGTTAATTGATGATACATCAAACACGAACATAACAAACGTTTCGTTTACATGGAAATAAATATCAATGGCGGAACATTTCAGTAATCTTCTTTTAAATTCAAATTAATTTTAAGACAAAACGCAACTTCCTTGTTTTCATTTAAAATAATATTTCCTAAATCGGATTTTAATTTTCTTTAACAGTGATTCATGATCCTTGGCAGGCAATTAACAGTAACTGGTTTTAACATGTTTAAATTTTGTTGGGTTTTACTTGTCATGGGAAATGTCAGACGCCGTATCAAATTGAGGACATACATTATAATACTTATGTAATCTCCTTTAATAAACCTGTCATTTGTCAAGTTGCTGTTTATTTTCGAACTTCTTTGATCTTTTCATTTAATTACAATACACACACACACACACACACACACACACACACACATATGCATACATATTGTATATACGCACATATATATACATATGCATATAACAAATATATATATATATATTTATATACATGTATATATAAATACATGTATATATATGTATATATATAGTGTGTATGTGCGTGTGTGTGCATGTGTATTTGTTTTTCAGAAATCTGAGAGCTTTGTTTTGTTTTTTATTTTATGTAGTTATTTCGTGGAAGTGTCGTTCCAGTCATTTATCAACCCCAAAGTGCTCTTTTCACTTTTCCTATCTAAAGTTTCTTTGCATGTCTGTGACCTAATCATTGACTTCATTGACAGAAGAAAAAAAATGGAACTGCGTCAGTAATAAAGAGCAGACAATCCAGGAAACTTAGTGATACTTCATAATTCACACTACAATTAAGAAAGAAATAAAGAGAAAACATCTCGTTTTTATGTGTCTGACTCTTCTGCTATGTGTTGTGTGTGTGTGTGTGTATGTGCGTATTTGATTCTGTGTGTGTGTTTGCGTACATGGATGTATATGTGTGTACGCTTATGTGTGCATATGTATTTACTGGAGAAATAGCTCCCAATGAAATAACCAAAGTACTGAAATATGTGTTTATGTACATGATGTGGATATATGTATGCATGAATATATGTACGTACGTAGTAATGTACATATATTTACGTGTGTGTATGTTTGGGTGTGTGAGTGTGTGGGGGTGCATGTTTGTTTAGATAAGTGCGTCTCTCCCGCTCTCTTTCTCTCTCTCTCTCTCTCTCTCTACATATATATGCATATATACATACATAAATGCGTGTATATATACATATATGCACACATACATATGCATATATATGCATTTATATATACATCGATATATGCACGTATATATATATCTATATATATATATATATATATATATATATATATATATATATATATATATATATATATAAATATATATATAGCTATAAATATATATATATAAATATATAAAAATATGTGTGTGTGCGTGTGTGTGTGTGTGTGTATGTGTGTATGTGTGTGTGTGTGTGTGTGTGTGTGTGTGTGTGTGCGTGTGTGTGGATCTAGGTGTGTAATCCTGTAACATTCGTATATCTATGTACATATAACTTCGAATCCACATTTGTTTCTACTTTGTATTTTTCTTTTTCTTTTTTTTTGGGGGGGGGGGGTTGCTTTTTCTGTCAGGCATATTTGATTAAAAGTAAAACTATTCCATAGAATTTGTTTCTTTTATTTCTACATTTCATATTCTTTTCCCCTTTTTTTCTTTTTTTCTTTTCTTTTTTTTTTTCTGCCACATTAATATCTTTGTTTTCATTTCGAACGTAAATATAAGTTTCCCTAGGGCTCTGCTTATCGACGTTTTAAGGTCACATGACCCTATCATATAGTATGTCCATCCATTATGCGACGGATACTGGAGAGTGCATTGCTTTTATGTTGTCTCCAAATTTTAACTGCTATTGGCTAATGTAAATGTGTGGAGATTAGTAGTAAAACATTGTAGAGGAAAACTTCAGTACGTTCTCCAAGTTTGTTTTTATATGTCGATGAAGGATAGTGTACGGGTGCATTAGTATTGATTCCACGCTTGGATAGGGATTATACGAAATATTAGTGAGTATATCTCTCTTTATCCTTCTTGATTTTTCATATAATGATTTTCAGGTGCATAGTTAGTTTACAGGAATGCGTAGTTGTAGTCTGAACAACGTAACAACGTTTTATACATGTTTTTTTTTTGTATTTTTTTATGTTATATATATATATATATATATATATATACATATATGTATATATTGAAGGTTACGCAAAAAAATCTGCAGATATATATATATATATATATATATATATATATATATATATATATATATACATATATATATGCATGTATACATACAAGCATACATATATGAGAGCGTACTTGTGTGTGTGTATGTGCGTGCTTGGACGCATTTTTGTGTATGTGTACGTAGATACATTGCGTTTTTTAATATCTATTATTGGAGTCGTGGCTTTTGTTGTTGTTGTTGTTCTTGTTCTTTTTGTTGTCTTCGTCGTCGTACATAAGTACTTAAAACAATTGGACAAGCATGATACATATCACAAACTTATACTTGCTCACGAGTGACGTCTGTTTGTATTCTAAATAGGGTTATACTTGTATAATACTCTTCCTCACTCTCTACCTCTCTCCCTCTCTCTCTACCTCTCTTCTCTCTCCCTCTTTCTCTCTCTCTCTCTCTCTCTCTCTCTCTCTCACTCTCTGCCATATGTAACACCAATTATATTTCAATAAAAAGAAATTGTCCGTTATTATAAGAAACATAAAAGCTGCGTGCTGACGGAATCGTTCGCATGCCGGGCAAAATGCTTAGCAGCATATCACTGGTCTTTACCTTCCCTGTGTTGGATCTTGAGCCTACAGTGAACAGCAGACTACACGCCGGTCTATACGCTTCTGTAATTTTACGTATTACATTGCGTGCATTTGGTCTTTACTTGGGGATATATGCATAACTGGAAGGAAAAATCCGTATATGCTTCAATAAGTACGAGAGTGTCAGTACACACTGTTAATACTCAGATATGCTATTCGCGACGCTACTTTGATGTACCTCGGTTTTATTGAATCCTGAAAAAAGAGTGCTTTATCCCCTACATTCCATCCACTAACAAATTTTAGACCCGTGCTGATATTCATAGCTTTGTGTGCCGCGTCAGGCTATATGCACTATTCTACAATACTCCACCTGCATCTAATGAAGAGGACTGCTTCACCGACCAGGGCCGTCGACCAACCCACTGGATGAAACTCCATATTTGATTTTAGATTAATATTTTTATGGTGAATGTTTCTTTGTATGGTATTCGCTGTGATTTTAAAAGTATTTGCTTTTATATATTATTGTAATAATCTTATTGTTCAATATTATATATTATTAAAATTTTACATTATTGTGTATGGTATATGTCTCACAGCATGGTTTTGGATGGGTTCTTTATTGACTGAGTTGTGGAATGGTGGTTCGTCTCTAAAGTCGCCATGGTAGATCGCTGACCACTACATTTATATTTTTTTCTCTCCTTGTTTTTCTCCTTATTTCTTTCTGTTGAAGAGCGTAGCTCGAAACGTTAAAGACTTTCTCTATTCCCGAGCGATAAACTAATACATCCTTTTGTTGTTTACACCACCTGTCCTCGCCTGTTGTTGTTTTTTCGTAAATTCTCCCATATATATATATATATATATATATATATATATATATATATATATATATATATATATATATATATATATATGTATATATATATATTTGCCACTTAAATGTGGCTAACCCTTAAGGGTAGATGCTACTGTAGCTTGTAGACCCAGGACGACACGTCCTGCTACAGGAGCATCCACCCTTAAGGGTTTGCCACATTTAAGTGGCAAATATACTTCCCGATGTCGTGCAGCTACTGTTTATTCCTCGATGAGAGATTTATGTGTGTGTGTGTGTGTGTGTGTGTGTGTGTGTGTGTGTGTGTGTGTGTGTGTGTGTACGTGTGTGTGGCGCAGGCGTGGCTGTGTGGTAAAAGGTGGCGAGCTGGCAGAAACGTTAGCACGCCGGGCGAAATGCTTAGCGGTATTCCGTCTGCCACTGCGTTCTGAGTTCAAATTCCGCCGGGGTCGACTTTGCCTTTCATCCTTTCGGGGTCGATAAATTAAGTACCAGTTACGCACTGGGGTCGATAAAATCGACTTAATCCGTTTGTCTGTCCTTGTTTGTCCCCTCTGTGTGTAGCCCCTTGTGGGCAGTAAAGAAATAGGTATTTCGTCTGCCTTTATGTTCTGAGTTCAAATTCCGCCGAAGTTGACTTTGCCTTTCACCCTTTCGGGGTCGATAAATTAAGTACCAGTTACGCACCGGAGTCGATATAATCGACGTAATCCTGTCTTTCCTTGTTTGTCCCCTCTATGTTTAACCCCTTGTGGGCAATAAAGAAATAAGAAGCTTGCTTTCCAATCACATGGTTCCGGGTTCAATCTCACTGCGTTGCACGTTAGGCAAGTGTCTTCTACTACAGACTCGGGCCGACCAAAGCCTTGTGAGTGGATTTGGATGACGGAAACTGAAAGAAGCCCGTCGTATATACGTGAGTGTGTATGTGTGTGTGTGTTTGTGTGTGTGTGTGTGTGTGCGTGCGTGTGTGTGCGTGTCTGTGTGCGTGTGTGCGTGTGTGTGTGTATGTGTGTGTGTGTGCGTGTGTGTGTGCGTGCGTGCGTGTGTGTTTGTGTGTGTGTGTGTTTGTGTGTGTGTTTGTGTGTGTGTGTGTGTGTGTGTGAGTGTGTGTGTGTGTGTGTATCCCTCACCGCTTGGCAACCGGCGTTAGCGTATTTATGGTGTGTTTAGCGATTCGGCAAAATAGACCAACAGAATAAATAGTAGGCTTTAAAAAAAAGAGTCCTGGGATCGATTCATTCGACTAAAACCATTCAAGGCAGCGCTCCAGCATGGCCGCAGTCAAATTACTGAAATAAGTAAAAGAATAAAAAAATATCTATATCCACATATATATATATCCACATACACACACTTGTGTATGTATACATATACATGTGTTATTTCTTTACTACCCACAAGGGGCTACACACAGAGGGGACAAACAAGGACAGACAAACGGATTAAGTCGATTATACCAACCCCAGTGCGTAACTGGTACTTATTTGATCGACCCCGAAAGGATGAAAGGCAAAGTCGACCTCGGCGGAATTTGAACTCAGAACGTAGCGGCAGACGAAATACCGCTAAGCATTTCGCCCGGCGTGCTAACGTTTCTGCCAGTTTGCCGCCATATATATGTGTGTAGTTAGAAGTGCATGTCTAGTGGCTTAGTGGTTACACTCATGTAACCACTTGTTTGTGTTGCACTCGTGATCGTAATGCTGTGGTTACGATACATTGTGCTTTTAGGCAAAGCACACTATTTCCCATTGCCTCAGTCCACTCAGCCGACAAATGACGGACTAGCATCCCGACTAGGGGTTGGGGTAATATATACGCCACAGAATCTGAGAAACGGGCCTTATGTGCCTATGGCTCGGGAAGGATCTCTGATCCTTTATGAATGTGCGTGTATATTCTGCATACGAGTGTGTGTGGGTGTGGGTGTGTGTGTGTGTGTGTGTGTGTGTGTGTGTGTGTGTGTGTGTGTGTGTGTGTGTGTGTTTGTATGTATATATGTCCCAAGTCACAGAGGACACGAATTCTTTAATTTTATAATTATATTGAAGAGAATATATTTTAACCTTTTTATAATTCTACAAATTTTGAAGTATAACCACTAAGAGAGATCATGTAGATCTTACAAATGAAGGATCGTGATATTAATCAAGTTTGGTGTTGTCAGCTTCGCTGCTCTTTGAATTAATAATTTCTGAACGCCTGTCAAACTAACACGAATATGCAGATCAGTTCATCCTGTGTGAATTAAGACGGATCTTTAATATAGATGTGAACTGTTTCTTGTTGTTATCATGATGTAAGTTTAAATTATCTGAAACACAGACGAAATCTTAAAAGAAACCTGAAATACATGCTGTTCGATATACTTGCTAGTGTAAATTTCCAGTTTCGTTCAACAACAAAATTATTGTTTTCTGTTACTAAATTTTATTAAATAATATTACATATATAGGGAGAAAGAGACTCGAATCTACGTCTCTCTATTATATATAATCTTGCTTAAATCATTTCTTAATATGGTATTCATAAATGCACAGGTTTCGAATGTTTTTCTTAATTCTTTGGAGTGGAGGTACATAATGTACTTCATTCTATCAAAAAGCGGGAAGTCGCCCATGTTTGTTGAACCATACGTTTTAGTATTATATGATGTTGTTCATGGATTTTAAAGTCACTATACATTACTACACATGCGTATATCATGAACAGAATTTTCGTGGCATAGATTTTGTTAACATTGCTGCTATTATATTGTCTATTTAGATTTATCAGTTTTATAATTCTTATTGCATTATTTACTATGAACCTGATGACATTATGTAATCTATATGAGAAGGAAGCTAACGGATGATATCCCTTCATAAGCGGTCAATATGTTATCAGAAGCTGCAGTACAATATTGAATTTAATTGAATAGCAAGTTTTTATAAAACTGATAAGAAGAAATCTGTAAGATCACAGTTCAGAGAATTGTTCTCCGTAGTGGACTATGATAGGGTATGGAAGTTGTTGATAATGTTCGTATCGCACTATTTAAAATGTTGCTAGAGTTACAAAAAGGATACCAGAAAAGTAAAAAGAGGGGGACGATATCTATCCATTTCTATATCCTATTGTGGAGTCATGCTTAAAAATATCAAGTGTAAATCATCTCAGGAGATCTAAACTAAAAGTCTAACCAATGGAGAGAGATCACACAATATGGACGTTTTTCCTTGCATTTCTATGCCGAAGGAATTTAAGTTTACATGTTTTTCCAGCGATAATGGAAGCTATGCCAACCAGAAATTTCTGAGAAATTTCTGTCATAAGAAAAATATGAATGATTTAAAATTTGTTCATCATTTACAGTGACATATATTGGTACGGACATTCGGTAACTGTGCCAAAGAGTTCGAGAATAACTACACAAACATTACTTCTATCCAAAAATTAAGCTCACGGGATTTAACATGGTTAACGAAACAGGGTTTTTTTGTTGTTGCTTTTTTTTTTTAACTAAAAACAAAAATATTACCAGCAACAGTTTACATCACGGGAGAGGCGTTACTGCATTGCAATATATATCCTACCGAAATGCAGGCTTTTTTAAGTCTGCAAAATGCCTCTCTTGATGTCTGCTGCTGAGGGCCACATACTGAACAAGAGCTTCCTGCACTCGGTATCTGGAACAAACTTCCGGAACTTGCAATCAGAATAATCTGAACCGCCGGGATACAAACTTTCAAAAGTTGAACGCGCAAATACCTCCCGTCACTTTCTTCCCTATAAACACAGTCAATCGGTGATTGATCATTTGAAATGTCTTTCAAGTTCAAAAGTCCGATAAGATTATTGATCACTTATACATATAATAAAAATACGAAGTTGCATGTTATTCACAAAAGTTCCATAAGTGCACCCGCATGTGTGTGTGTGTGTATGTTGTGTGTGTGTGTGTGTGTGTGTGAATGTGCATGTGTTGCGTGTGTTTCGTTGTGTGGATGTTGGCATGTGTATGTATGTTTGTGTATGTGTGTATGCAGGTGTTAGTTTGGCTGGTAGATATACATGTAAAGTAAATTCCATAGAGACTGTGGTTGATAAGCTAACGCTGCGAGCTGGGTTAGGTTCGCGGTTGTAACAAAGATTTATTTTGTTTCTTTTCCATTTCTAGGCGCAGGCGTGGCTGTGTGATAAAAAGCCTGCTTCCCAACCACATGCTTCTGGGTTCAATGCCACTGCGTGACACCTTGGGCAATTGTCTTTTATTATAGTCACGGGCTGACCAAAGCCTAGTGAGTGGTTTTGGTAGACGGAAACTAAAAGAAACCTGTCGTATATACGTGTGTGTATGTGTCTTTCTGTTTTTGTTTGTTTCCCTCTCCACACCGCTTGACAACGGGTGTTGATGTGTTTACGTCCCTGTTTCTTAGCGGTTTGGAGAACGATAGAATAAGTCCCAGGCTTTAAAAAAGAATAAGTCCCGGGGTTTATTTGTTCGTCTAAAAACCTTTCAAAGCGGTGCCCCAGCATGGCCGCAATCAAGTGACTTAAGTTTTATTTCAAGATTCCTTGTCAATAGAGAAAGAGCCGGTCTCTAACCTAGATTCAAGGCCTTTTCATTAGAATTTCAACAACATCGACAAGGTATTTTTGTAAGTATGTATGTATGTGTGTATGTATGGATGTATGTATATGTATGTATGTACGTATGTATGTATGTATACATGAAGATTTGCGTGCTTTGTTTTATGTGTGTATTATCATGCATATACGAGGTTACGAGCTTAGACATGCTCATGTATACTTAGATGATAAATCTCTGAAAAGGTTTACAGATTTTTACAGTTCCAGTGATGGCTTGGATCTGTAGTCTTCGAATCAGCTTTCTCCTCTCTGGCTTTGAGAAACCTAATTTCTCAAGATTGGTATTTAGGCAGTGTGTTACGTATCCCAGCGCCCTAATAATTATAGTTATAAATCTGAACTTATAACCTGGATAGAGTAACTGTAAATTTCCCAGCATTTCAGTGTATGTATGTGCGTATGTATATTCGTCGGGTTTTAAAACTAGCTTTCAACGGAACACTATTAATAAATTCTTTGAAGTGAACGCTATTATTTTATTTCTATTTGTCACTGAAAAATATTGATATATATATATATAAATATCCCAGGCAAATATAAACTGTATTGACTATGATCTCATGGGTCGAGACGCTTGTATACACATGAATAAAGTATTAAATAGATTAATCTTGTCATTATTTACTACTTTTTCACGATTTTTCGTTTTTCCTTTTTTTTCTTTTTTTCATATAAATAAACTTTGAGGAAAAAATTTACTGTTTCGACCTGAATAATAAAAGCCCGGATTTTCTTTTCTCTTCTCTCACACACATTCTATCTCTCGCCGGCTTTCCTTCTCTTTCTTTTTTCTATTTGCTACTCTTTTTCTCTAGATGTCCCTATCTCAGGCGTTCAAACACGCATGCGCAGATACTCGTGCACACATTATATGCATATGCAAAATCAAACCTTAGAAATATAACCATCTAACCACACAAAACCCATCCCATATACCTACATAAACATATTCGATTAGATATACACAGACAAGAATATCATACACACATGCATAGACACATACATACACCTCATGCATACGCGCACACACGTACACACGTACACACATGCGTCTGCATGTGCACTTGCACACATACCTCATATATATATATATATATATATATATATATATATATATATATATGAGCGTGTGTATATGAGTATGTATCTGTACATGAATATATATATATATATATATATATATATATATATATATATATATATATATAAATATATATATATATATATATATATATATATATATATATATATATATATATATATATATATATATATATATATATATATATAAAATATATATATATATATATATATATATATATATATGTGTGTGAAGACAGATAGACAGATAGATACATAGATAAACGTGAATATATGTATGCATGTGAGCATGTATGTGTGGAAGTATGTATTTGTGTGTGCGTGTGAGTGTGTGATTTTGTGGGTGTAAGTGCATGTGCGTATATATATATATGTGTGTGTGAGTGTGTGTGTGTGTGTGTATGTGTGTGTGTATCTATTGTATACATATATGTTTCCATACAAACATATGCATACATTCATACATGCATACATGTTTACGTACATACATATATGCATCCATCCATATATCCATATATATATACATACATAAATACATACATACATACATACATACATACATACATACATACATCTGCAAGCACGCATATATGAATCAGGGCTGTACAGTCATTCGGTGAGTGGTGTGTTGGTTAGAGGGTGGGAACTCAACGTTATGAAATTTCGCTTGCGCTTGTCATAAGATATATTATGACATTTCACAAACTACAATCGATAATAATAATAATAATAATAATAATAATAATAATAATAATAATAATAATAATAATAATAACAACAACAACAACGTCAACAACGAAATAAGTTATTATTATCATTAGTGTCAATGCCATTCTATTTTTATTTTAATAGCTGAGCTTTTATGAAGATAGTTCCCATGGCACAAGTTTAAAGGCGACCAGAAAGCTAATATAGGGCTGCATATACGACTTATTTATGACTCACAAGAATATATAGTCAAGCATGTATATTCAAGCATGTATGTATACATATTAGCTTTCACGTTGCTATATATGTGTATGTTTTGAACTCGCATACATTGCGTATATGTGTGTGTGTGCGTATATATATATATATATATATATATATCAATGCCTTTTTTTATGCCTTTCGATTGCATGAATATTTGCCTCAAGCGTGTGTGTGCATGGGGGTAGATAGGTAGGTAGGTAGGTAGGTAGGTAGGTAGGTAGGTAGGTAGGTAGGTAAATAAAAATATATGTAGGTACGAATGTATTTATGCGTGCATGTATTCATTTAAGTATACATATGGGAATGTGTGTGCATTTATGATATATATATATGTGTGTGGGTGTCTGTATGTGTGTGTGTGTGTGTGTGTGTGTGTGTGTGTGTGCGTTTTCGTGTCTGTGTTTGTCCCCTCATCATCGCATGGCAAATGATGTTGATGTGTTTACGTCCCCGTAACTTAGAGGTTCGGCAAAAGAACCGATAGAATAAGCACTAGATTTACAAAGAATAAGTCGTGGGATCGATTTGTTTGACTATATATGTATGTATATGTGATTGTATATATGTATGTATGTATGCATTCATATATATATATATATATATATATATATATATATATATATATTAAATATATACTTTTATAAAACAAATTTTACAAAATATATAGTATCTGTTAACAGTCTTAGCAAAAAGCTCACAGTTGAGTTTTTGTATATATATATGTATACATGTCTCTTAAAGGATAGAGCTCAAAATCAATGCAGTGAAGATACTTTATTGCAGCAACAATTATAATAACAGAAACAACCACAATTGTGGTTGTTTCTGTTATTATAATTGTTGCTGCAATAAAGTATCTTCAATGCATTGATTTTGAGCTCTATCCTTTAAGAGACATGTATACATATATATATATATATATATATATATATATATATATATATATATATATATATATATATATATATATATATATATATATATATATATATATATATATATACACACACACACACAGACAGATATGTTAGCTATCAGTATATCATACTTAAAGCATATTTACTGCTGAAAGCCTTCTAAACACCAGTATTTATCTAAAGAATGCATCGCTTGTGAGCGTATAGTAATAAAAAAAAAAAACAGAAATATATCAGCAGCTGGCAAAAACACCCCAGCAGTAAAGGGACCATTGCTAAATCCGAGTTTCTGCTCCATTGAGCTTCCTCAGTCCCAAGTATCCACTGGTACAGCATGCGAAGCTTATATCGGCATGTAACTGATATTGTTACAGAGTGATTGAAAAGTTTCCATTTAGGTGGAAGGTTGAATGACAATTCGTTATCAATAACTGCGATGTTTGTTATAAACAAGTGCGATATGAGTCAAACAAATATCAATTATGATAACAAATCCAAGAAAAATAGAAAAGATAATAGAAAATTACTTGGTGTGACGCACCCTTCAGAATTCATGTAACCATAAACATCCAAGGTAAATTCTGAAATATTTTTTCTTTAAAGTAGGTATAGAAAAATATTCGATCGGCATACTGTAAAACTTGCATATTCTTCTACACCTAAATTGGCCTATATTATAGCGAAACTTAACACAAAAACATTGAACACTTTCGAGACGAAGAAATCTACTAGTTCTTATTCTGATAATATAAAACAGTCTACGGTCACCTTCAGTGAAACTCATATATCTACTCATGATAAAGAGGCCGATAGCATCTTTATGTCTTATATAGAGCATAGCATTAACGCTAATACATTAAATGGAAGCTATTACAGCTATAGGCCTAGAAAAATATGTAACTGTAGAAACCGTTCAAGTATAATGCCTAAGGTAAAAAATATATAAATGGTCGGTAGTACGCCTGGAAGTGTATATTACTACATAAACGTTTCTGTTACAAAATTTATGATCATATGCATAATCGTGCAAAGGTGACTGATACCAGGACCACTCATTCCCGGAAAACTCATATCAGACAATTGATATCTAGAACAATTGACATGTAGGACAACTTATAACAGGTATAAAGTAATAAAGATTTAATTTTGAAAGAAAAATCAAGTAAGAATAAAATAAAAAATATTGAAAGAAAACGCTTTTTTGTTTTTGGACAATGCAAACTAAAAATATTAAAGACTGTCAATATAAAATGAATTTACTAAAACTGAAACTTAGTGCAGATTATATGCCACAGCTTTTAAGGAAGACATTTTCTGGCAAGGATTATACTTTTCAAGTAAAATTTATCCGTCTCTTGTTGCCGTCTTTGTAAACCTATTTTGAAGTTATTTGCACTCCGCGTTCCAAATCAATTTTCTTTTTCTGTGCCAAAACTTCAGTGTATTTATTAATTTTCAGATATTCGGATGTTGGCATGAAATTGAATTTTGTAAGGCATTATGAAAATCTTCAAGGCTATTATTAGTTCTTGTCATGCCAGTTGAAGTCCTCTTTGAAATATTCCATACTTCAATTGGAATAATTGGAACCAGGTGACGTCTTGTAGCGCCTCTTCTTCTTTCAGGTCCTATGTAAGTCATTTCAAAACATGACACAAATTCTTGTGGTTAACCATCGTCGTCGGACTGTTCTTCGTATGCTGCAATAACATTAGTCACTGGTAAAAAAGCAAGTGTTGTAAAGCACTTTATCTTTAGACGAAATACTTCATCTGTATTATACTGGACTTAGCTAGGCTGAATATCAGGGCGAAGAGTAACTAGCTGAGAAAACAACCGATTACAAGTTGTTTGTTGCTTCAAATTATCTTTTTGATTGCTGATTGTATATAACTGGTAGTGTATAGATGTACAAACTTTAAATGTGCCATCGCCAGTCCAATCATGAATTTTAACAAGATCATCCAGCCCTGTTAGAATTATTTCTTTATCTTCTACGCTAGTATCATATTACAAAAATACTTCTCCAGATTCAAATCTGCTGTTTCCACCGACGAATACTTCGTGATAAACTTGATGTTGCTGGAAGTCCAACCAACGCCTCATCTTATTGAGAAGAACATTCTGTCCCAATAACAAACCTCGCTGTCTTTTGTGATGACAAGGCTTTGGTTTTTATAGAACTGAGGACAATTTTCAATTTCACTTTATTCACATCAGTGCTGTGAAAATGTTCCTTTGTTGAAGATATTACTTCTAATGGGTCCTCCTCGGTCATTGTCTGAACGCGCGCTCTACACATCTTTACTTCCCATAGCCATACTTTTTTTATTTATCTGCATTCTGTCGGTGAAAATTATATACATAGTTGTTATCATCTACGAACTTACTAGATCCCCGCTGAGATTTTATATAATACGGCATTGTGGGGGTTAAAGAAAATTTTAAAACAGTTGAAAAGTTGACAAGTACAAAATATAAAAATAAAACAGTTTCGTTGAAAAGCTATGACGACCATTTGTGAATTGTTTGCTGGACGAATAGTAACTAGCATGAACTATGACATTTATAGGATGCTAGTCAATAGTTAAAGAGTTAAACTATCACTGTTACGCCAATAAACTAAAAGCTTACCTATTTATCAATATCTATCTTTAAGTGGGTTATTTTTTAGGTGAAAATATTTATACCTGTTATGAATTGTCCTATACCAGTTGTCTTGGATATCAATTGTTCAGGTATGAGTTGTCCGATATGAGTTTTTCTGGAATGTGTTGTTCTGGTATCAGTTGCCCTAGAACCATGTATAATCACACTACTTCATTTAAATACAAAAACAGAATCGTTATGCTATTATACAAGTTCATGTTGCTCATATTATTCCCCTCTAGGTGAATATGAGCTACACTATCTAGTGTACTATCATAGAGTGTTCTTCTGTATAATAGCGGCAGTTTGCGATGCAATTTATACTTAGGGTTCCATGGAACTACTCAAATGTAACTCAACTTAATTAACAAATACAATGACCTTTTGATTTACTGCTCGCATTCATTCGGTAAAAAATTTCTTAGCGTTTCCAGATAAAGCTCCCGACTCACTCGTTTACCTCGGTACAAATAGCTATGCCATTCATTATACTTCTTCCTTCTTAATCCACACTCATTTTAATATTATAAGTAATCCTCTCCTAACAAATATGGATTGGAATTAATTATCTTGATACTTAAGTGATATTTTAAAGATTCGCCTTCTTCACATTTAATCTGCCCATTATATAATATTATAATTATTTATAATGTCATTCAGTGTTGATCTACAAGAATAAGAAAAGTTATTCTAAGATCACGTAGTTAAAACTAGCGTCTGCTTCACTTCATTGATGAGGTCTTAAAAAGCCGAAGCATATCCGAAGTTGCCGCTATACTGTTTAAAGTTACACCCACTTCCCATTGCAATCTGTATTTAATTTTAATTCATTAAAATTTTGGTGTTGTCTCCCGTATATTTTTGAGCAGAAATAGTTATTTAGAGAACTATATTCCCATTACTTTGGTTGTAAAGTTAATACATTAAATTTATTTTGCTTGAAACACAGTGGACTCTGTTAAAGCACCGAAGGAAGCTACCACGTATTTGAGTAAAACCAAGAGACGGATTAAGTCATAATGAAAGCATGGCAACGATTGGCGGCTGCTATTTAGTTTGTGCTTAAGATTGTATAAGTTGTAAAGTATCGCTTGCTACACCAAAAAAATGCTTTACCCATGGTGAAAGTTAGAATAATGCGTTTGCAGGCCCTGCAATTGTTTTAAATTATATTACTTAATTGGAAAGAAACAAGGAAGTAAATATTGATTCCTGCATATCCAAATCAAACACGTTAAGCAAGCAGGAATTACACTCGAATGGTACAAGAAATAATTATATATGTGTTGAATATGAGTGGAAACGAAAAAGGAAGTAAACAGTTTTCATTCTTCGTCGATTTTCAGTTAAAACCACGAATTGCTTATTTTTTCTTGGGTTATGGTAACGAGTTATGAAATGTCATAATATAATATTTCTACTCTCTCTCTCTCTCACACACACACACACACACACACACACACACTCACTCACTCACTCACACACATACGCTCATAAGTGCACATACATATATGCTCATATACTAAAGGAGCAGACACACATTCACATATAA
>NC_142930.1:13795234-13797734 GCF_046866305.1 Octopus bimaculoides | reverse complement strand
AGGTTCCATTGCGTGGTGTAGAATCTTCGGCAAGAACCGGTTATCATATCCTTCGACTGCACCTTAAGTCTTGTAAATACATGGCACTATAATGTATCAGACACTTGAAGTGACTTAGACTCTACCAGAAGACAACTAAAAGGTTATACGTGTCTATGGAATACTCATTCACTGTTCTATATTCTGTACGTTATTTATATTATTTACATTGGACAGATATGTGCTCTCACCTTGTTCGTTGTTACTCCCAACGTTTCGGCTGGTTTACTCTCCAGTCTTCATCAGGCGTCCTGGTAGAATTTTGAACCCAACCCTGGATTCTCATTCCTAAGGTATTTTTTGCTGATGTTATTATTTTTATTATTATTATTATTATTATTATTATTATTATTATTATTATTATTATTATTATTATTTATTGTGCTCTAGCATATGTGCCGCCTCTTTTAGTTTTCGTATTAATAACACACACCAAGTATGGATTCAGGACATCCGTATATCGCAAGCCAAACTTCACTGGACGATACCTCAACTTCAATTCCCTCCATCCATACAGTGTAAAGAGAGGGATTGCTCAGTGCCTAAAACATCGATCAAAGAATATAAGTAGCGATCCTGATGCACGCCACGGAAACATGATCAAGTTAAGTAACAATCTATTAAACAACAACTACCCAAAAAACATACGATCCACTCCAATTAGGAAGAGGAGAGAGGAAGAGACTCATAAACTGACCACAATCTGTCTACCCTATGTGAAAGGCCCCTCTGAAAAGATACAAAAGATATACGGCCCATATGACATCAAGACAGTATTCAAGAGTAATACAACACTTTGCAAATATCTCCTTCGAGTAAAACCACCAATAGAAGAGAATATGACTAAGAACTGCGTGCATCCCATCTCATAGAGTTTTGATAGGTTATACAAAGGCGAAACGTGTCGCCCACTCAAAATAAGGGTAGAGGAGCATCGTAAAGCTGTGACACGAGGAAATGTTGAAACATCGGGTATAGCTGATCATGTATGGAAAAGCGGAGACCACCTTCGTCTGTGGGATGAAGTTAGAATAATAGAGAACACTGCTGGAAAATACGAAAACTCAAAGAGGCAGTACGTATAACCTCCTAAGCAGATCTAGTGCAGATATTAGTAGAATATGGGAACCGGTATTATGGAAAGATATAAAAATATTAGGTCTATTTGTAAAATATTAGGTCTATTTTGCCCACGGGCATATAGCGTAATGGTTAAGAGCACGGGCTACTAACCCCAAGATTGCGAGTTCAGTTCCACGCAGTACCTTGTATAAATAATAATAATAATAATAATAATAATAATAATAATAACCACAACCGAGAAGGGAACTTCATGGGAAAAAGGTTCTTCTCTTTATCTGGTGGGATTGCAAAGGAGTAATTCACACAAGTCTACTCACAGCAATTAGAGCGTTTGAACCAAGCTTTGAAGAAAAGAAGACCCACTCTAGTGAATCGAAAAGGAGTGATGTTTCATCAGGACCATGCGCGACCCCACATTGCAAAGATCACATCACAGAAGATCGAAGAGCTTGGTTGGGAAAAAAATTCCTCATCCACCTTACACATATTCCGTCACCTATCTCTCTTTCGCTTTCTTTCCTTACGCAAAGAATCCTTTCTCTCCCTATTCGTTACTTTCATCGCATCCTTTAACAATGCGTTTCTCTTCTCCCTCCCCCCTTACTTCCCTCTTTCTTTCGCTAGCTGTTAGTTTAGGGTTCTTCTTATTTTCTCTTTCTTTCCCCCTCCCTACGTTGAAGATATACTTCCTATCTCTCTTGTCTGTTATAACTGACTTCTATATGTATACACCAAGAGATGTTTGTGCGCGTGCATGGTTACGTGCATATATGTATATATGTATTTGTGCGTATATTTGTGTCTTACATATATATGCCTGCATATATATGTAACTATGTACATGCATCTGTGTATTCTGATGTCTGTATATTATAGATGGTCTTGTATGGGTATATACTGTTGTAAAATCTTTATGTAATACAGCGTGAAAATTTTAATTCTAATTTTAATGTATTAATTGACTTGCATTTAGTATATAATTATCTACAATATGTATTTTGAGTCTACTCTTCGATTTAAGGTTTTCATCGATTTTACAATTGGATGACTTTATATTGAATTCATTTATTTTATTCATTGCATACTTAAGATCGTTAATTGAAAGGACTAATGAAACAAATCCGTTTTTAAAGGTGCATCCTTTAACTAGTTTTGATCATATCGTTATCTCTTTTCCATTTTAACAGAACTGTCCGACGAACGGGAACGTGAAACTCTGAGTAACAGCTTTTGTTATATTTCTGCTGCTTTTAAATAAAGTATATATATATGTATATACATATATATACATACACGACGGGCTTCTTTCAGTTTTTGTCTATCGAATACACTCATAACGCCTTGGTCGGCCCGAGGCTATAGCAGAGAACACTTGCCC
>NC_142930.1:13762734-13790234 GCF_046866305.1 Octopus bimaculoides | reverse complement strand
GTACTGCTACTACTGCTACTGCTGTTGCACTTACATTATAGACTTCATCAACAAAGCATTTGACTGATTAGCATAAAGTTAATCACTTACACACTACTGCCCCTAGCCAACAGACTCGTTATTCCGCCTCTTCTGCCTTTTCTACTGTAATAAAACGGCTTCTGCATTTCGGAGCCGGCTGATAATGTACCGTATTCACTTCGGCACTCCCGAATTACTTGTTCCTCCTTCTTTCATCATCTGTATTTTTTTCCAACCCACCCTCCTAGCTTCGCATAACAGCTACGCCTATTCTTTGCTCACCAGAAATCACACACCGCTGAAACTCCTTTCTTTTATTCTTGTCTTTCCTGCAGGTGTCGGCTTGCAACAGCTCCAGCGAAACATTGATGACATCTATTTCGGAAGTCCAGCGAAAGCCATGACCACTATTTTGTCGTCCGAATCCAGCATGTGCAAAAGAATCTTGACATCGACGAGAAGAGGCTTCCATAGAAAGAGGAAAACTGAAAGGCTCTACCTCAGTAGAAAATACCTGTATGTATGAATAACCGAGTTATTCATACATACATGCAGAGCAACACAAGGAATGCTGGTAGAATATTCCAATCAACTTTAGCCTTAAAAGCCTTAATATAGTTGTTTGGGACGAAAATTAATGTCTTGTGCACCCTTAGAGAAGACACTGTGCTGCAGATATGCCCCTTTTTCAGGAATCAGTGAGAAAGGGGAAAAATTGGTGTGCGTAGCTTAATTAGTAAATATTTAAATGAAAATCTTGAACAAGTAGGCTTTTCAAAGAAAGTAAGTTACCAGTTAACAAGCATTTTAGAAATACAATAACAATATGCATAACTTTTCTAAAGTTCAGCAAGTAACACTTATCGTATTCGATACCCACTTTGCAGCGATAGAGTTTTGTTTAATTGTCAGGAACAAACATCAATCCATATAGGAAAATTAAGATTAGAAAAAAACATAAATGCATACATGAATAATCACATACTTACATGCATTCATACATACATACATACACACACACATACATACACAGTCACACACACACATACACACATACATACATACATACATACATACATACATACATACATATATGCATGCATACATACATACATACATACACACACACAGATACATAAACACACGTACATGCACAAGAACATATACACACACATATACATACATACACACACCTACATACATATATACACACAGACATACATACATACATACATATATGCATGCATACATACATACACACACGTACATACACAAAAACATATACACACACATATACATACATACACACACATACATACATACATATATACACACAGACATACATACATACGTACGTACGTACATACATACATACATGCATACATACATATATGCATGCATACATACATACATACATACACACACGTACATACACAAGAACATATACACACACATATACATACATACACACACATACATACATACATATATACACACAGATATACATACATACGTACGTACGTACGTACATACATACATACATACATACATGCATACATACATACATACATCGTAGGCCACCGTCTTGAAATTAAACACAAAGAGTGACTGTGTTATCACCGATAGAATACAATATCGCAAAGGCATATTCCAAGGAGACAGTCTCTCTGTGATGTTTATACTCTCTGTAAACCACTTGTCATTCATGTTAAGAAAGTCTGAAAGATATCTCACTGGTTCACAAGGAAATAGAAACACCAAAATTACACACTCTTTCTTTGTGGATGACTTGAAACTTTATGCAATGAATATGCATGAGATGAAAAAGAACCTTGACCTAGTTACAACATTCTCAAAAGATATAGGGTTGGAGTTTGGTCAGGATAAATGTTGTTATATGGCTGTGAAAAGGACGAAAACTATAAACCAAACTAGTAACATCTCCGTCAGTTATTTTACTGTTTTTCGGTATCTGATGAGGAATATTACAGGTATTTAGGGGTGAATGAAAATACATCTTACAATCGCACCTGTAACAAAACACGCATCACTAAAGAATATTACAGCCGAATAAAGAAAATTTGGACCTCAGAACTTTCTGCATTCAATAAAACAGTGGCCCACAATGTGTTTGCAGTGCCAGGACTCATACCAACATTTGGGCTGCTTGATTGGACGCTTGATGAGATCCGAGTCAGTGATGTAAAAACCTGAAAAATACTAACAAGCACACGTAATTTCCACATAAACAGTAATGTAGACTGCCTCTACCTAAAACGAAAACAAGGCAGAAGAGACTTAACATTGATCCAAAATGCCTTTTAATGTCGCATCATATCCCTTCGGCAACATCTTTTAACCACCAAGTGTCGAGGTGCATCCCTTGACTAAGTATGCAAACGTGAGGCTGATAACATCATAAGACTTGGAAGGCAGCTACTTGAGCAACACTCTTTGTCGGATAACATGCCCGAAGAAGTCGCACGTCTCTACCGCAGCGCATCATCAGATGAAAGGATGAGCCTATATAGGCAGAAGACTTTGCATGGTTATGTTACTAGAAAGCTCCGTGACGATAGTAACATCGATCATCAAAGCAGTTTATCATGGACGAATAGCCGGGTTACTAACTCGCACTTTGAAGTGTATGCGTTTGCAATCCAAGGACAGGAAATATCGACCAAATACCTGATGCACAAAAGGGGTAGAGATGCAGGAAAAGCCATAAAATGTGACAACCGATGCAAACTTTGTAGAGTTCACACTGAAGATATCACTCACATCATAAGCAGTTGTCCGAAAATGTCATCACGGTGTTATCTACCGATGAGACATGACGTTGTAGCTAGGACACTCTATAATGAAATCCGTCAGAAGGATAATCCCGACGATTAAGAAATAAGAACCCACAATATGGTAGAAGCCATAGCCACTCATAATAGAAAGGAATATTGGTGGAATATACCAGTGAAGACCTCAATAAAATGTAAGAACAACAGACCTGTCATAATGATTTAGGACGGAGAAGAGAAACTGTACACAGTTGTAGAAATTAGCTGTATAGCGGATGTTAACATAAAGCTGAAGATCAGTGAAAAAGAGAACACCTATGCTAAACTATTGAGAAATCTGCAGTTGCTCTATCCAGATTACAAGTTCAGGTTTATGCCTGTAATTATTGGGGCCCTGGGATATGTAACAAATATGTAAAAATCTTGAGAAATTAGGCTTTTCACAACCAGAGAGGAGAAAGCTAATTCGAAGGCTACAGATCCAATCCGTCACTGGAACTGTAAAAATTTGTAAAATTTTCCAAAAGTTTATCATTTAAGTATATATGAGCATGTCTATGTAACTATATACAAAAGAATATATGCATAAAACATAAAAATCTTCACATCCTTCCATCCATCCATTCATCCATCCATCCATCCATACATACATACATACATACATACATACATACAAACTCTGTTGTTGATGCTGAAATTCCAATGAATGAACCTTGGATCTAGGTTAGAAACCAATTCTTTCTCTACTGGTAAAAAATCTTGAGATAAACTAAATAATGATATACATCTAATATTGTAGAGATCAGCAGCCAAGCAGATATAGATGTTTCGTGTAAAGAAATAAAAAAAGAAAACATCTGTGGTAAACTAATGCGGAACTATAAGCTCATGTAGCCAATTAATAAATTCTAACTCATACTTTTCATTAGAAATACACTGCAAAATTCAAAAGCGATGTACGTAAAAACCGGAAAACGCTGAGGTTTCAAGAAAAAGACAAATCTAATGAAAGTGCATGCTCCAAATACAATCCACTACTAGTGAGGGTGCATGGCCTAGTGTTTAAGGTGTTGCAGTCGCGATCATGTGATAGAGGTTTCACTTCCTACACCGGGTGATACCTTGTGTTCTTCAGCAAAACACTTCAACTCATGTTGCTCTGCGATCACTTCGACATCTGACGCGTGGTTCACCGTGCGTCAGATGTCGAACATCGATTTCGTGGAGAGAGTGAGTTAGTGTACGGCACATACACTTGGTCACTATAAACAAATTATTTGTGCAGGTCTATCAGCAAAAGCTGAACACTCATACATCGTCTTCGACGGGATATTCCATCACTGGTACAGGGAAATTTTGTAAAATCATTTCGAAGAATAACATTTGGGTGCAGTTTCATATGACATGCATACATGCATAACAAGAAACCACGCATATTCTATTACTAGCGTGACACATTATATCCCAATTATATGAGCGTAAACAAACACACCTGACATTCATGTACACGTTGTATATTCACAAATTTCGAGTAATCAGCTTAAATTCTGAGAACAGGAACATAAATTTCTTACGAAAATGTGCGTAGATATATATCTTGAAAGAAGATCAAGTTTCGGGTGGAGCTGTAGGAAAGAGAAGAAAATGACGCAATAAGAGAAACGAAAGGAAAAGTGACATTAAAACGCTTATGGTGATCCATTTTTTCGACAGCAAAGGGCATCATTTACATCCACTGAGTTCTCTATGGCCAGAAGGTCAACAAAGAGTACTTTGTAGAGGTTTTGGGGGAGTTCAGGAAGAGACTTCGTCGCAAGAGGCCAGCTCTTCCGCTCGAGTCAGTGATACCTGCACCAGGACAATGCATCAATCCGCAATTCTATCCTAATAGCCAATAATTTGACAGAGATAATGGGCGTCAAAACCGTCCCCTCACCCTTCTTTCAGTTCCCTAAGTTGAAAGAGAAGATAAAGGACGCTGTGACAGGGACCCCGGAACACCGTCACTTTGGAGGACTATCATGAGGGGCTTCGTGATAAATCATAAATAAATAAATAAATTTATTAATCCAATTTATATTGTATATCTTTTATCGATTATGAAAATTATTTTTCAGAAATTGCATGAAAAATCGGATTAAGCCCTTTCGCAGCTTTGCTGATTTGGGCAAGTTGGTAGGAGGTCAAAAAATAAGAAATAGATAGGTCAATAATTACATATATAAAAAAAAAGAAAGATCCTTTGCATGCAAGCAAGGCGGTCAAAAACGTATATAAAAAGTAAATCTCTCTAAGTCTAAAAAGATAAAATATTACAAACGCTATAAATACTTTAGGTTTATAAAATAAAGTTTATAAATGAGTTTGGTTCAGCAAGTGGGTTTTTAATGATTTTTTTGAAATTTGACAGCGAAAAAATTTTTGTTAGCTTTCGTGGTAAAATATTATTCCATGTTAGTACTGTTATAAATAAAACCATTTTTTTTTTTTTTTTTTGACAAATTGATATTTGACAAAAGGGCGCTTCAAAATTCAAGTCAATGATACCTCTTAGCTTGAGTGCAACAATAAGGGCGCTGAAATAAGAGAATCCTACTTTGAAGATCAGGGTTTTGTACATTTTGAAATTAATGTCTCCTGAAAAGTCTCAAAACGTCTGGAATGCGTCTTGTATGTACATATGTCCATGTGTGTGCATATGTATTGTGCGTGTATGTGTGTGTATGTGTACATGTATGCATGTATTATGTGTGTGTGGGGGGTGTTACCTTTAGTCTTGTACTGATTTCAACCAGAGGATGAGACACCTTTTAGCCTGATTGGGCTTCTTTTCTGTACTATTTCTGGTGATGTAGCGAGCTGGACAGAACTGCACTTCTTTATTCCTCCTGTCTCGATTTGGGTTCATCTGGAATCTCATAATAACTTGGTCACGTCTACACCTCACAAATTTATGAGTCTGTCTGACAGAATGTAGAATAGTTGTGGGTTCTTGAAATCCAAGCTGTTATAGTACTGTTTCCTTAGTCTAGATGGAGAAAGGGGATCTTTAGTACTATGCAGTACCGTCCAGTTTGGTGGTTGGTATAGCTTTCAGGTTCAAAGTCGGGAGCTTGACCATCCGGAATCTTCCATACGTATATCACTGCATGTCTATATAATCGTATTTCTATACCAGTATCTACACATAGGGGCTTACACGGAAATACATACATTCATACACACGCACACACACATACACATACACACATACACACATACATACATAAATGCATACATACATACATACATACATACATACATACATACATACATACATACATACATACAGAAATACCTTGTTGGTGTTGTTCAAATTCCAATGAAGGAGCCTTGGATCTGAGTTAGAAACCGGCATTTTCTCTATTGGCAAGAAATCTTGAAATAAAACTAAATAATATGTACATATGTACACACACAGGTACACACACACTCTCACACACGCACACACACACACACACACACACATACACACACACACACATACATATATAGATATAAATATATACACACACACAGCTGGATGAGAAACAGAGTATGACAGTTATAGAACAAGAGCTAAGGGAGGACGTAAGAGTGAAATAATGTATGTATGCGTGATTCTGTATGACTATGAAAGAAAACTGTGTCAGACTCCCCCAAAAAATGAAAAGAAACAAGTGAAAGGTAGAGACACTATTGTCGAAATAAGTCAATGTGAACAACAACAATAAGATCATAAGATCGTGTGTGTGTGTTCTTACATATACATATATTTTATGCATGTATGTATGTATGTATGTATGTATGTATGTATGTATGTATGTATGTATGTATGTATGTATAATAGCTAGCTCAGTAACTGTAGAAAACAAGTAGAGCAAATAAGAGAGAAGAATGGAGCAGAAAATTAGAAAGTGTTTAGAACAGGTAAAGCACAGGTAACTTGCTGATAAAACTGACAGACTGCAATGGTGTCCCAACGTATGTAGGACATATACATGTGTATTTGTGTGTGAGCGTGTGCATGTGTGTGTATGCGTATGTATGTATGTTTGTGAGTGTATGCGTGTGTGTATGTATGAGTCTGTGTATATGATGTGTGCATAAACATATTTATGAACATACATTATCGTCATCATTATCTAGTCGGGTGGCTAGTCCAGACATACCCTACATACAGACAGATACACATACACACACGTGTGTGTGTGTGTGTGTGTTGTGTGTACATACATGCCATCCGAGAAAGAAACAGACTTTCCTGGGTTAAATATAGAAAATCCCCTTGTTGTTGAATACATGCATAACCATTAACACAAGCACTGTTAGTTGAACGTCCTCATAAAAGCTATCAACTTCAAGCATAGCAAGCAAGTTATCGTTGTTTGGCTCAGAGAAGAAAAAATAACTTCTGTCAGAGATCCACTGTCGTCGCTGTTGTGAAAATCTCTTCGATAATCAAAGCGAAGGAGGATAACAGCTTTGAAACCTTCAGTTTTTATATCCAGATTGTAAATTCACGTTTATACAAATAACAATTGGTGCACTTTGTTTTGTGAGTAAATTACTAAGTAACACTGTGGATAAGCTAGGGCTTTCAGTAAAAGAAATCGACTAGCTAAAATGCTCACAACAAATACAATTTGTATATCTGTTAACGGAGCAATAAAAATATGCAAGACATTTAACAAGTCCAAAATATTAATTCGTTTTGATAGAAATCTAAAACTCTAACCTAGATGGAATAGCAACAGAGTTTTCGTCAGTTCGACATATCTTCTTTCCATTGAACTTTAGCATTATTTTGACATTTGGTGGACAAGTGATTTCAACGACTGTGTTGTGTTTAATTCCTTTTCTTTGTACCACATCATTATGTCTACAAGTATTCCTTCCTATTACAGGTGTTTATGTACTCACACCGCAGCAGTTTCTTATAATTGTATTCTCCGGATTATCTTTACTCCAAATTTCGTGACAGCATCACATGGAAACGTAATGTTATAATGGCATATGCGGGCAGTTACTTGCGATATGGATGACATCAAACTCTGCAGCAGCTGTCGGATCTACGTGGATTACCAGCATTTCAGTACATTTTATTCTTCTTACTTTCTGCTTCTTAATTGTAAAAGTATATCCTTCAGAGTTAGAGCAAATATATAAGCCGTTTGTCGAAAACAGACAATAGGTTGTTAGTGTTACTGTCATTTGAAGTCTTCTGGAAATATACTCATGCATGAGCATTTGCTGATACAACTCTTCTGATTTCTTGCACTGAGTTGTGCAACTTTCTTGGGTGTATTCTCTATATCATCAGTCAAGAAATGCTTACAAGAAATTCCTTTGCAGCGCTTATGATCTTATCGGCTTCATGTAAACAGACTTGATACATAGCTAGACATCGATGGTGGTTAATAAATGTTGGCGGCAAGATATGTTGCGACATTCAAAGGCTGTTTGAATCAATGTTAAACTTTGCTTCCTTTATTCATTCATCTATCTATCTAGCTAGCTTGCTAGCTAGCTGTGCATTTATCTATATTTGCTTATTCACTTATTTTCGTTTTAAGTGAGGCTGGTCTATAGCAATCTCGATGTTGATATTCCTGGTATGGGTTAAGAATGCTCGAATTTTAACATCGGTTGCTTGGATCTTATCTAGTGCCTAATCGAGTTGTCCAAATATGGATATGAGTACTACTAAAGTAAAACCATAGTGAGTTAGTGATTTCTTGTGTATTCAGACAATATTTTCTTTATCCTGATATTATATTCCCCGGTTACACGTTCCTTTTTATAGGTTTTATCACAGGAAATATTTTGAGCTATCCCTAGATATCTGTAACATTCAATATGGGAGAAATAATGAGGCCTTTGACAGAAATATTGCTTGTAGATTACTCTCACTTCACAACATGTAATAACATTTATCCTTGCCAAACACCATTCCAATATCTTCTAACAATGTGGAAACTATGACAAAGTCTTTTGTGATTCTGTTGGTAATCTTGGTGTATATTTTTAAATCGTTCACAAAGAAGCAACATGTTAAGTTGGTGTTAATATCTCCCTGTGAACCAAAGCCTTCAGATTTCTTTAAACAAAAATAAAACGATAAGAGATTTACATCAAGTACAAACAGCAAAGGCTCTCTAACATCAACTGGTGAGAAATAGAATCGAATGCTTCCTTATAAGTCAGGCTATCTGTAAATAAACTTCTTTGCTGTCACACTTTCGACATCGCAGTTTTATTGATTAGTTGTTGCTCAATAAATCTTTGGACTTCCTTCTTTCGGCAGTTTGTTTGACTGAGATGATTTTGTATTACTACAGTGAACCTAGAGAAATAGATTCAGACAGGTTTTATTCATTTATGTATTAAATTCCGGCATGCAATTAGCCGCAATTTCCTCGTCGCATGAGTGACTGTGCTTTTTGTTATCAGGCCGATATTTTGCCGATGCCAACTAGCTTCCAATATCTATATCTCCAATCACAGTTTACTACTAAAAGTCAATCATACCTCTTCCTGATGCTCCCTATTCCGAAAATTTTTCATAATAATCTCAAGGATATCCCCATTAAAATTGTATGTTTCTGTGTGTGTAGTACAGGGACAATATTTCTTTTAGACTTCACCTACTCCACCACCTCCTTGCTAGATTCCTTTTTCCTTACTCCACGTTTTACTACATAATAAATCCGTATCTTCCTGCGATCCAGCTTTACAGAGTATATTACTTAGAACTAAGGCTGGAGGTGCTTTCTTACATACATGGAATTAATCATTTCATATGGCCAGCAATGTACTGTTGCGTGTTTTCACACACATACAGACACACACACATATAAAGACTAGATTTTCATCCATAAAAAAATAGACTTCACCTTATACACCGAAGTAATTAGAGATGAGTGTGAACTACTAAATAGATGTACAATATTATATGCCGATTTTCAGAGTTGTCAAGGTGGCGAGCTGGCAGAACCGTTAGCACGCCGGGCTAAATGCTTAGAGGTATTTCGTCTGCCGATACGTTTCTAAGTTCAAATTCCGCCGAGGTCGACTTTGCCTTTCATCTTTTCGATAAATTAAATACCAATGGTACTTAATGGGGTCGATAAATTAAGTACCAATGAAACACTGGGGTCGACGTCATCGACAAGTCCTCTCCCCACAAATTTCGGACCTTGTGTCTTGAGTAGAAAGGATTTTCAGATTACCGAAATTAAAAAATAATTAAAATAATTCTAGTGAATGATTTATAATGACATTTTCTTCAACTATTATTTCTAATTAGTTTCATTATAACTATTAACAATTCTTTAATGCTTTCCAGTGTGATATGCGCATGTGTGTACGTGTGCTCGTGCGCGTGCGCGTAAAAGACCAGAAGATAATTCAGGATGCAGCATTAATTGACTCTCTACAAAACTCAGGTGATGCCCGCAACGGCGTATTGCCCACCCATCTGGAGCGGTACTGCTGTTGCTCACTCACACATCTCAAACAGTAACCAGAAAAGGCCACCAGTATAAATTGTGACTGAAATAAAACCACTCGCAGACACACCGAGGCCTGTAAACTACGGGTATACGACGTCCTCTCTTGACTTGTCAGCCACTACTCTAACAGCGTCTGCTCCTCAGAGGTAGCTGGACTCATACCACCTTCACTCGGGCATGCTCGTCTCACTAACCTTTCCTCCTTTCATCCTCTTTGCTGTGTATAACCGCACAGGCGCCGCACTTATCACCCAGAGCTTCAATCCAACTAGAATTCATACCTCCTGCTCCTGTATTTACACGGGTGTTGATTTACAAAGGTTCAAGTCACCGGTCTAGTAGTGTCTATAAATATCATAGAGTCAGATACAACGATTTCAAATTTTGGTACAGGGCCAACTGTTTTTGAGGGTGGTGGGATGTCGATTACATCGACCCCAGTTCTTAACTGGTAATTATTTTCTCGACCCCGAAAGGATGAAAGGAAAAGTCGACCCAGATAGAACTTGATCTCAAAACAGAACCATGGACGAAATGCAGGTAAACATTTTCTCCGGCGTGCTAACGATTCTGCCACCGCGCCGCCTAAGTTACCACACATAATTTTTAAAAATGTATGCATGCATGTATGAAAGGATGAATGTATTTGTTTCATTTGTATGTAAAAATTCAGGTGAACTCTTTTTGATCATTGGACTGCGACCATGCTGGGGCCCCGCCTTAAAATGTTTAGTTGATCCCCAGAACTTTTTTTTCTTTAAGTCAAGTATTTATTCTGTCAGGTTCCTTGCCGAACCGCTAATGTTATACGGACGTAAACAAACCAGCACCAGATGTCTAGAGGTAGTCGGGCGGCGGCAAACACACATACAACACACACACACACACACACACACACACATACACACACACATAAAGAAATATATGTATATGTGTGTATGGAAACGTATACATATCATATACACACACACATGCATACACATACGACGGTTTTCGCACTGTTTCCGTTTTACCAGAGCCTTAGTAGAAGATACTTGCCCAAGGTACTGCGTAGTGTGAGCTTCTTAAACATGCAGTCACGCCTCTGACTAAATTAATATGATTCCATCAACTCTGTCATCACCACTACCATCGTCGTCGTCGTCATCGGTGGCGGCTGTGACGGCGGCTGTGGCGGCGGTTGTGGCGGTGGGTGTGGCGGCGGCTGTGGCGGCGGCGGCGGCGGCTGTGGTGGCGGCGTCGTCGTTGTTTTCTCATGATCTTTCAGCTCCTTCTACTATTAGCTACGCCTTGTTCTAACTTTGTTCATACGGATGATCATTTGTTTAGATGTTTAGATAATTTATGCTTATTACCATAAAATGGTATTTCTTTTATTATGATTTATATCTTTAACAAAAGAACTTTTCGCCTTGGCTTCTTGTTGATGCTGTTGCCATAACTGCAAAATACCCATGTGTGCCATTCAGACGTATTGTTTTTTTGTACGTGTACGTTTCATTGTGTGTGAATGTGCGCGTACTTCTGTTGATTTTTATACGTTTTATGTAAATGCTGTTAACGTCTGTGAATGTGAGATACGTTTCTGTATGTGTGTGTGTGTGTGTGTGTGTGTGTGTGTGTGTGTGTGTGTGTGTGTGTGTGTGTGTGTGTGTGGTGGTGGTTTGGTCAGGTTCCATCAGGTGATTAATATTAATGAGTTTTTTTTTTCTGCATAATATCTCTAGCTGGCAGAGTCGTTACCGTACCTGTAAAAAATGCTTTACCGGCATGTCATCCGACTTTACATTCTGAGTTAAGATGCTGCAGGATTCGACTTTGCCTTTCATCGTTTCGATGTACATAAAATAAGTAGCAGCTGATTACTGGAGTCAATGTAATCCACTCAGCGGAGGCGCGTAGCTTAGTGGTTAGGGTGTTAGACTCATGATCGTATGATTGTGGTTTCGATTCCTGGACCGGGTGTCCAACCTACTCAGCTGGCAAAAATGAGTAATCCTGCGACGGACCGGTGTCCCTTCCAAGTGGGAAATTTATACGCCATGGAAACCTGGAAACCTGCCCTTATGAGTCGGTATGACTCGAGAAGATAACCTTTACCTAACCCACTCCCCGAAATGGCCGGCCTTATGTCAAGATTTGGAACCATTTTGTGTCTACATATATGTTGGATGAGAGAGCGCGTGTATACGCATACACATACACATATACACACACATATATACATACATATATCTGTGTGTGGTGTGTGTGTATGTATGTATGTATGTATGTATGTATGTATGACAAGGAGCCGAATCCCGATATCACAGGCATGGCCTTCCAGCAGCAACCCTCTCCAGCCAGGGTTTGACGACAGTTTCCAGAAGTTTCATATGGTCACCTGATTTGAGTCTAAGGCCCTGTTTAAATGTGTAGGGCAGCATGCCGTCACCCTCAGTGGAGACACACCAAAAGACCGCCACAGTTTGAGAGAAACAGGTTTTCATGAAGTCATGCAGCCCTTACAATGTTCACAGAGCAACAGTCACGATGTCAGCATTTTGATACCCGGTGCAACTCATCATGATACGAGGAATTCTTTTTCTAATATTCATTGGCTTCCTGTCCTCCATGTCAGCTAACTTTTTCTCAACTACAACTTCAATCTTTCTGTTCTCCAACGCCATTGACTGTTCCCCAATGTGTCTAGAGAGAGACTTTCTTGAACGAAAAACTAGTTTCAGGCGTTTCAGCAACATACATACATTAAGCCGGTTGTATTGATAGATCTTTTACTGTAGTTTCCCCCATCGCATATTTCGAGTATATGAGACCTAGTTATAACTTCAAACTGCATCCAGTGGTGTGACTCTGGTACGGGAATTCCATAGCTTTCGGGAGTGTAGAATCACCTCTTAATCACTATGGTTCCTAGGTCGATGAGGGGGTGCTGAAAAGTTCCAGGCTTTAAGGGTAGCATGGAAGGCTTGGTTGGTGGCCTGATCTTTCAAGTGTTTTTACAAGGCTTAGAAAAACTGAAGGATTGTTGAAGTAAGTGTGTGAATCTGAGAGGGGAATGTGTTGAACTAAATCATAATTAAAATTATCTTTCTGTATTTTCTTTTACTTAAAGCCAGGATCTATTCAGCACCCCTTGTATTCTGACCTAGAGTGGTAGCACCTGTTACGATCACAGTTATGGATTAATCAGCATGTGAGTTACTGGGAGTCAAGGGCCCTTAGTTCTCGTTGTAACTTCCTTCTACGAGAAGGTAAACTGGAATGAAAAAAAAATGAAGTACAGTTGGTTTCTGGTTGTCTCAACCTCTGTCGTGCAACTGGTTTTGTAGCTGATTGCATGGAATAGTGAGCTCTCTGCAGTGCAACACATCATCCACACAACACAAATTCGCACACAGGAATATCTTGGATTCTAGGGACGTTTGCACGGATTTACTGAACTTAGAAAGTCGTCATTCGAGATCAGAAGCTGACTTTCACCACATACACATATATATGTAATCTACGTGTGTGTGTGGAGATAGGTTAATGTGAGATAGGTTGGTGTGTAACTCAAGCCATATCAACAGACAAGCACACAAATGTATATTGATATACATTTCAGCATTTGTGTACAAAAAATGTATGTACAGGCTGTGTGTGAATGTAATGCTTTTATTAACCATTTTTTCTAACTTCTTTACAGACAATATTATCATGTTAGAACAAACCAAATTTAAAAAGATGTACGTCTTTTCAGAGAAATAAATATAAGTATAGAAGTGAGCAAATATAGACCTAAACATGCACATACACACACACACTGACACACACACACACACGCACACGCGCGCGCACACACACACACACACATACATAAATACTGGGTGCTGTGAATAAATAGTCGTCTAAATTACGCAAAAATGAAAATAACACTGACATTATATTTTAACAGATATATTTACCAAAGTTACATAAAAAATATCTTGAAATACTAAAATCGCCATTGGCTTCAACCACGGCCTGCAGACGACTTCGGAATCTCCTGCAACTCTTCCGGGCAGCCTCTTTATTTAAGTTGGTCAATGCTGCTGTATTGGTCTCTTGCTCAACATAATAATCAAGGGTGTTGCAGTCTGGGGAATTAGGTGGCCCAATGTTAGCGGTGATGTGGTCGCAGAAATTGTCTGACAGCCATGACTGGGTTCTCCTACTTGTGTGGCATGGTGCAGAGTCCTGCTACCAGACATAAGGTCTCCTAGCAGCCATCCTCTTGACCCAAGGCAGCACTACCTCCTCCAGGCACTTGATGTAGGTCTCTGTGTTGAGTCTGAGGCCGTGTGGGAAGATGAATGGAGACATAACGTCACCATCACTAGTGATTACGTCAAACACCATGATGTTCACTGGATGTTTGATTTTTATCACTCTCAACAGGCCAACAGTTGTTCTGTGTGTTCACGATCTAATCCTGGCAGAAATTTTTCTTATCTGAGAAAAACCAATGCATGTTCGGTTAGAGGAGATGCTTGAGTTTGTTTAAAAGCTTCGTAGCGCGGTCTTTCCTCTTGTCCTTGATGGCTTGAGATAAAAATTGGCCCTTTCTCATCTTGTATGAGGAATACCGAATGTCTTCATGCACTACCTACCTGATCAGAAACTCAGACACTCCCATGTCCCTGGTGATAGACTTGATTGATTTGGAGGGATCGTTGTGAATCATGGCCTGGATCTCACCAACAAATTCAGAAGTTCTTTTCTTATCAGAACGATCAGAGTGAGTTTTCCAAGCTGCCGCACCTTCGTAATCATCATTAGATTCATCCAACTCTTTCCGAATCCTCTGCACTGTCTTCAGATTGACACTCAAACACTCTGAAATGTTTGTATTGGAGCGTCCGGTGTGAATGCCAATCAGTACAACATGTCATTTCCAAATTTCTTGGAAACAGAATTGTGTCATGGTGCTGCTTTTCTCACAGACGGTACTCAACTGAACTTATTATACTGTGTAGTCGATAAAATCCAAAATAAACAATGCGCATGCGCAAAATTAAAAATATAAAGTGGCGACGCACCCTCTATATATACGTGCATGTGTGTGTGTGTGTATATATATATATATATATATATATATATATATATATATATACACATACATATATATATATATAAAAGTTTATAAAATGTTCTCACGTTCAAAATGCTATTATTTTGCATTATATAAAGACGGTAGTTGTTGTCAGGGATCCCTTAATTTCATGGTACAGAGCGCTCAACCGGAATTTGAGAGGCATAGTTTCTAGTCGCAGTAGAGGCTTGCTGGCCACTTTTCCCCCATAAAGGTATTTACCCGATGTTCTAAGTTGTCTTCACAGCCATCCCGCGTTCGAGAATTACCTTATTTTCTGTAGAATACCGACTTACTAGACACTTCTAAAATTGTTTACAAAAGGTTCTTATATGTATGTGTGTGTGTGTATGCTACTTAATGTGAATGTTTTATTAGAACGCTGAATATTGCAGCATTTGCCTTATATATAAACGCACGGTTCAAAGGGCACTGTTGTATATTGTAGCAAACAAGAACTGTCTGATAAAGACGCCGGAACTGCCAGATCACGTCATTTCAACATACTTAGCTTCCTCATTGGCAGGCGTCCGTTTACCACATACCAGCCAAACGCCATTGCCTACATTATATACAATAACAGAGATTTTCTTTCTATCACTGACGTCGCGAATAGCCCAATGACTTATTGAAAAATAAATAATAGTGACGGAAGCAGTAATAATACCGAATTACAATCTTCACATCCAATTTAATGTTGATGTATTATTTGAACGCTGAATACTATGGTATTTACCTCAAGAGGTCCTCTTTTATAAACGTATGGTGCTTAGAGCACATATGTATATCGTAGCAGACGATAACCGAGAGGTATGAGTGCTGATATTTATTTTTTGATAAGCCTGTATATATATTTTTGTTTGTGTTATGTGTATATTTGTGTCAGTCTGTGTCTCTCTACGTATGCGTGAGTAAGCATGATTTTGCATAGTGTTATTGCATTCGATTTATTCACATAAATATAAAAAATAAGGGTGCGTTTGCTTCTTTCTTTTTAACCTTTATAGTACTCATGTTTTGTTATTAGATAAAAATAAAAAAAAGTAGAAAAGACTGAAAACGGATCACTGGCAACAAAGTAAAAGAAAGAAAAAAGAATGAAGTAAGAAAAAAATGAAAGAAGGAAAGAAAAAAGGTAGCGAAAGAAAGAAAGAAAGAAAGAAAGAAAGAAAGAGATAAAAAGAAGTGGAAATGCTTGTTGATGTGAGAAGCAATATTTGAAAACAGGTTTGTTTTATGGTGTTTTTGCTTTCTTTGGTTCAAAGAAAAAAGCGTGTTATTTTTTTCTGATTTGTTGAAGTTTAGTGAAAAGTAGTTGCTCTTATACGCTACAAGACCCACTTAAAAGAAGAGACTGACAATATATGAACTTACGAAGGGGGGAAAGTTTCGCCTTTGCAACTACAATTCTCTATAAAATATAGGCATGCTGGCAACAGCGAATTGACAATGCTGGCAGAGTATCAGATAGAATTCCGAGTAGAATTTGTATTAGAAATCTGCACTCTGAAATCAAATCTTGTCGAAGGTAAATTCACAATCCTTCGTGTTTAACTTGACAAAGAAAAGTACCTATTTTGTCGGCCGTGCCTTTCAAAGAAATGCTAAGTCGCGGGGACGTAAACAATCCAACAACGGTTGTCATGCGGTGGTGGGCAATAAACACAAACACAAAGACACGCTTGTGTGCACGCACGCACACACACACACACACATATTGTTCGACTTGCATTGAGTCAAATCTCCCAAGAATCAGAATTTCGGATCTTACGAGAGTAAAGGTACATTGAATAATGATTAGCTTTCTATACGCGAGGCAAAGAAAGACAGAGAATAGTAATAGCTGGAATGTCTTTGATCAAATATCTACTCAGTTACAGCTGACTTCAGGTTAAACAAAAACAAAAACATCATAGTAGTTAAATCATCCTCAAACTACACCTTACTGCCTTAAAGAAAGGAAACGAAAGACATAGGAATTTCAGGCCTGAATATACATTACGGCACATGCAACGAAGAGAAGGAAAAAAGATGGAAAGAAGCGACTTTATTTTGTTAAGAAAGCTGCACGAAATATTCCTACATAGAAATCTTTAATTTCCTATCATTAGCTGAATAGCTTTGAGATATAAAATAAGTCTCTTTATTTTTTATTATCATTTTATAGCAATCGTTGATGGATGTAATATAATATTCATTCTAAGGAATCCCTGGAAACATAAGTTGAACGATAAAAGAACTATTGTGCAAGAAGACCAAATTCTTACATAATTCCGATGACAACTGGTGTCTATAACGAACTTTCATCTCCCACATTTTTTTTTTTTGTAGTTAGGAGTAGGATAAAAGTGGGGAACATCTTTTCACCAGAAAAAGTATTACATTGATAAAGATAATTGATTATTCTTGAAACAAACCCCTACTGTTGTCTTAACTGTCAGATTTTCCTGTTCAAAAGACTTGGAACTACTAAGATAACACGATGTCGGCAATTCTAAGCAAGAAGATCTACCTGCTGATATCGCAGTCAAATACAATTCTATCAAAGAAATCTCAGATACAATTCCCTTAAAGAGCACCATAACAATTAAAGCTGAAATGAATTGTCTTCAATTAACTTTATATTGTGATTTTCCAGCTGGATATAATCTCCCTCGTTCAAAACACTAATCACCCAAGCGTGAAGTAGAAGTGGATTTAATTGCCGCTAAGTTAACGGAGGAACGCAGTGAACTGTGTTTTGTTAAGAGGACAAGAGAAGCTTCTATAGAGAATGTGCAACAAATGTAAACATTCTGTTCTTTAGTTGATGTTTTTTCTTACTTGTAATTCATTAATTTAAACCATCTAATCTATAGACCTATTTATATCATCTTCTGCCCCAGGATAGTACCTACACGTAGTCATTCGAATACGTAGAAATAGCAGCTAATTCTTGCCAAAAACGTATCCTACTGTCTTTAAAAAAGAAATTTAGGATACGTTAAAACGTCGTCCTAGACAACTAAAGAGAAAGGAAAATCAAAGCTGAACCACTTTTGATAATACGTCTGCTCAATCAAAGCTGATCTGAAGTTAAAGAATAACAACTACGACAGTCACAATGGCGACAACATCAACAACAACAACAACCACAACCACAACAATAACTAGTTCGTGGTTTTCACGCTGTTTCTGTTGAATAACCTTGGGTTCATGTTTGGTAAAGACTAATATAGCAAGTTGATAGGTCAGTGACTTCGTAGCAGTTTTATTATCCAAGCTACATAACATTAGCAGATGGTTTAGCTACGGATACAATAATGAATAGTGCCTTAAGATTTCTATGAAAAGTTTCTGAGGAAAATTTCGTCTAAATTTACTGAAATTTTGTGAAGGGAATTCAATATTTGTTGACCTTTAAATGCCAAACGGTTGTATCATATAGATTCCTGATATCTGTATGGCGAGAAATTAGGCCATGGATATCGCACTTATATCTGATTCACTTCTGGTTTTGTTCTTTGTTTGTTTTTCTTTTCTTTTACCTCTTTCTATGCCATGGTTTCAAGTTGCACTCTTAACGAATCTCCAGATTAATGCAGAAATAGAGAATTATAAAGATATAACAATAACTCTAATACATCTTAGAACTGACAAACCTCTAATGTGTATGTGTGTGTACGCGCGCACGCGTGGAGAGAGAGACACGTAGACAGACAGACAGAGAGACAGACCAACAGATAGATTGACAGGTAGAATGATACATAGATAGATAAATAGAGTGAGTGAGAGAGAGAGAGAGAGAGAGAGAGAGAGAGAGAGAGAGAGAGAGAGAGAGAGAGAGAGAACCTTCTTTATTGGTCACACAGGGCTGAACACAGAGGGGACAAATACAAATGTAGAGCTTTTCTTTTCGAAACTGAAAAATAAGGGGAAAAATAAGAAAAAAAGTAGAATTCCGATCAAAAGGGATCGGGAAAAAAACGATCAAAAGGGATCGTGTATCACAGAAGAATTTTGAAAATGTAAAAAGTAAGATTAGATTTATCTGTGGAAAGAAAAGCCTACGGAAAAGACAGCGGTAACCTCAAGCAAGGAAGGAATAAACACATGAGAGCAAAGTGCTCTCTCTCTCTCTCTCTCTCTCTCTCTCTCTCTCTCTCTCTTCGATTTACAGGACCTTCCTCAAATTGGTTTCGTTACTCGCACGCACCATCTTTGCTACATTCACTCACCTATTTTGAAACTTTCACAAAACAAAACCTGCCTCTCCATTCTCATCTTCCTTTTCAAGTGGTACTTGAAAAAGTTGACGAGCGATTGGCCAGAGAGGTTAGGATTAGGGCTAGTTTGTCTCTAATCCTTTAGCTTGAGTCCACCACACACATTCTTTCACCATGGCCACCAGTGCGATGTTGACTGCCTTGCCATCCCGGTTGAGGGAAGGTGGCGGAGCAATTTTCACGATAGACTCGGCCGACAGGTGGACTCGTCCCACACGTGACAGCAGCCGCTCAGCATAAGCCCACAGGTCCGAAATGGTTGGACACTGCACGAGTGCGTGCAGAACGGTTTCGTCGCTCTGACCGCGTCTCGGGCAAGTCGGTCCGGTGTGTCTCGAACCGTGCCTGTAGAGCTTATCCCGAACGGGTAATGGTTCTCGATAGCACTGCCAGGCCAGGGATCTTTGATGATTGTCCATAGGTCCCGGCCCGAAAGTTGTCCTGAACAGGTGGGTCAGGTGTTCCTCGTCTATGCCCAGATTCTGCCCCAGAACGTCGTCGCACCTCCCCTCCGCTAATCCTCTATAGAACGCCTTTGTTGTAATGAAGTCGCACAAGTTTGGCCTGAGTACAACGCGACACTCACGTTGCCATTCGCCTAGCTTCGGTCTCTGTTTGATCCACGACTGCACTTAGGCCAAGGAGACGAGCTACGAGAAAGCACGCCGCACAAACTGCGACCACACCTTTTTACCGTAATCTATGAAGCACCGGAGATGTTGCAGACTCAGCGCATGTCTGCGCATCATCAACCGCAGCATGCCTAGCCCTCCATTTAGCGGGTATTGACAGCAGATGGATCATCTAACAATCGGAACGCTTCCCTTCCACAAGAAGCGGAAGAGTATGCGTTCCAGTTTGGTAATGGTAAGGTCGGGACAAGGCACGACGGTCAGATGGTAATCGATAACGGATGCGATGTACGCGTTCGCCATCTCCGCCCGACCTTTTAGGGATACCTTCCTCTCGGCCCATTGGTGGGTGAGAGTGGCCACCCTAGTCGTTACTTCACCCCAGTTCTTCTCCAATTGAAGGTCCGGACCGAACCACACTCTGAGCAATTTAGCCGGTCCGTCGGTCCAGCGTACCATGATGGAGACGCGGTTGGGCGGCATGGGCTTGCTTAGATAGATAGATAGATAGATAGATAGATAGATAGATAGATAGATAGATAGATAGATAGATAGATAGATAGTGTTTCTTTCTTAGCCACAAAGAGCTGAACACAGACGGGACAAAATATAAAGTAGAGCTTTTCTTTTTTGGGAAGGAAAGAAAAAAAGTGGGGTAGAATTTCGATCAAAAGGGATCCTGGAAAGAAAAGAAAAAAAAAGGAAGCCGATCAATAGGGATCGTGTATCACAGAAATATCATAATGTAAAAGGGGAAACAGATTAGGTTTATCTGTGGAAAGAAAAGCCTACGGAAAAGACCACGGTAACCTCGGGCAATCATGCCATGCAAAAAACACATTACAGTAAGTGACTCTCTTTTTTCCTTTCTTTTCCTTGTTCATAGGATTATGCTCAAGGTGGCTCCGTCATTCACACGTGCCATCCTTGCTACATTCACCCATCTTTTTTTGAAACATTCACTAGACAAAACTTCCCTCTCTACTCTCACCTTTTTCTTCAAGTGATACTTGAAGAAGTTGATGAGAGATTCACCAGAGAGGAAAGTGTTTGTTTCTAGATCCTTCGGGCGCGTCGACTATACACATTCTTTCGCCATGGCCACAAGTACAGTGAAAACGGCTCTTCCTTCCAGTTTCAAGGAAGGAGGCGCGACAATATTCGCGATAGACTCGGTTGATAAACTGACTCGTCCCACACGCGATAGCAGTCCTTTGACAGGTCGGAAATGGTTAGACACTGCACGAGTGCGTGCAGAACGGTTTTGTCGCTCTGACCACATCTTGGGAAGGTCGGCCCCGTGTTTCTTGAGCCATGCCTGTAGAGCTTATCCCGAAAGGGTAACGCTTCTCGATAGCACTGCCAGGCCAGGGATCTCTGGAAGTTGTCCATAGGCTCCGGCTCGAAAGTCGTCCTGAACAGGCAGGTCAGGTAATCCTCATTGATGCCCAGGTTCGCTCCGAGATCGTCGTCGTACCTCCCCTCCACTAATCCCCTATAGAATGTTTTGGTTGTGTTCCAGTCGCTCAAGGCCGACCCGGGACTGCATAGTTGCTCGAGAGCAACGCGACACTCACGGTGCCATTCGCCCTTCCTCGGCCTCTTTTTGAATCCACGACTGCAATTCGGTCATGGAGACGAGGTGCGCAAAGTGCGCCTCACAAACGGCGATCATACCTGTTCATCGTCGTCTACGTAGAGCCAGAGATGTCGCAGTCTCAGCACATGTCTGCGCATCATCAACCACGGCATGCCCAGCCCTCCATTTAACTAGTATTGGCAGGAAACGGATCGCCTGACCATCGGAACGCATCTTTTCCACAAGAAGCGTAAGAGAATGCGTTCCAGTTTGGTAATGGTAGGGTCAGGACAAGGCACGATGGTCAGGCGGTAGTAGATGACGGACGCGATGTAAGTGTTCGCCACGTAATTGTGTGTATACATATTTATTAATTGTAAAGACGCGTGGCTTAGTGGTCAGGGTATTTGTCTCACGATCGTAAAATCATGAGTTCGATTACCGGCGGCGCATTGTGTCTTTGAACAAGACACTTCATTTCATGTTGCTCCAGTTCTCTCAGCTATCAAAAACGAGTAGTACCTGTAATTCAAAGGGCCAGCCTTGTCAATATTGTGTCAAGCTGAATCTCCCTGAGAACTATGTTATGGGTAAACGTGTCTGTGGATCGCTCAGCCACTTGCACATTAATTTCACGTGCAGGCTGTTCCGTTGATCGGATCAACTGGAACCACTCGTCGCCATGACCGACAGAGTGTCAGTATGTACTGATACATCATTTGGAATGGATGGCTTGCCTTCTCGTCATTCGGATATCATGAATCTGTACGATACAATCATTTAGCATTTCTGGTCTATAAACGTTCAGTTCTTCACCGAAATGTTCAATAAATTTGGACGAAATTTTACTCAGAAATTTTTAATTGAAATTTGACGGCATCTTTTACTATTATTGTCTTGGTTGCGAAACCATCTGATATGTATTATAAAATAAAACTATCAGGAAGTCACTAATCTATCAACTAGCAGTATTAGCCATTACCAAATATGGTTATTCATTTCAAATGATCTAAAATTCTGATAGCTGCTACTCAAAAGCCTACGACCTCAGCTCATTTTCTTTAATGCTGTGTTTAGTAATAAATATGTTTCTATCTTACTAATAAGAAACAGGAGTGGACATAATATCCAGTCAGCTGGTGATTATTTTTGTATCTCACATTTTTTGACAGACACACATACATACACACTCAGACACGCACACGCACACACACACGCACACACACACACGCACACACACACGCACACAAACATACGTTTGCGTATGTGAGTCAGTATAAGTGTATATTGAGTGTGTGTATGCGTTTGTTTCAATGATCGTGTGAACAATAGGTACCAATTACTTGTTATGTAGACTCCAATTTGTTCAAAATTGGTTAGTAAGAAGAGGAAATATATTAATATTACCAAAATTAATAATTAACCAGTAATGAGATAAGCTCACATGTCCTTGAGCAAGAATCATCAGAGTGAAGGGGGAATTGTGTTGTTTTAGATAATTTGTCGTGTATACACAATGAAAAATTTTATACTCGAGGAGTCTTAAAATGGGGAAGAGTGCTTTCAGAATGTCTTTTCCTTTAAGTCGTGTCAGGTTTTAAGAATTCTTCCTTCTAGGAATTATCTCTTCTCATTTGAAGTTGGTTCTAAACACCACCAAGTTCTTGTTCTACTTTTTTAACAGCAGAGATAATTTTGAAGGATTCTAGAATTTATCTTGAATGATACACTATATATCATAAATTTTTCAGTCTTTGATCAATTTATGTAATTTTACAGCTGTTTAAGCCTAAAGTCAGGAGGCCTCAGAAGTGAATATAGATTTATCTAACCATGTGACTTCCATACGATTACCGCCGTTTCGCAACCTTCTTCATATAGTGTTGATTTCAGCTTTTTAAAAATTTTTTCAGCATTAATTTTCAGTTTTATATGGATACTTAAAATTACGCTACTTCGTAATTGATTAATACGCGAACTGATAGCCGATACAGTAAAAGGTGCTAACTGTGATAACCGCACGATTCTCCGATCTATATCTTACACTCCCCATTTACACACACACACACACACACACACACACACACACACACACACACACACACATACAAATACACACACATGCACATAAATACATACATGCATGCATATATTCACGCATACACAAACACACACGCAAACACACTCATATGGCCGAGTGGTTAATACGTTTATACTACTATAAAATTGGTGGTAGGGAGTTCGATCTTACTGTTTGGTATCTAGAGCCAGTGTCTGAGGAATCCTTAGTCATTTGCAGCATCTTTGACACCAATGAAAGATCCCTTTTATTTATTTACCTATTTATTTACATCGTCGTCAGCAATCCTTCGAGTTCGACAAGATTGATTTAACTATTATAGACTACTCACATGAAGTTTTGTCGGTAAATGTGATATTCTCAAATCTAGTCACAGATGAATCATTTTCATTTTCTCATGTAAGGCATAACAAAATGGCCGTTGTCTTTCAGTCATTTCGCAGTGCTTTTTACAACCACATTTATCATTAAGATGTTAAGTCTGTGCTGCGTCCAAGTATTTGGCTCCCTCATACATAGTCCGTCTCCACTTGTGTCGATTATTTGCTGACAATTTCTATATATACACGTTGAGGCAACACTTTTAAAATTTCCTTTAAGTACGTCTTTGAATTGTTCCCCCTGTCTGATTTGTGTACGCTTTCTTCCTTAGGGCTGTTAATAGAATAGTTGTTGGCGCAATCAGTTTGCGATCTCACTTCAATATTAATCGAACATGTTTTTATCGGCAGCAATATTAAAAATATAGTAAAATCTTATTAATTGTATGTGTGACATTGAATACATGTATATAAGTATCTCTGTATGGCGTACATTATATATAGAATTTAAGAAACAAATTTATATAAATAAGGATAAGATCGATATTTAAATACCGATTTTATCAAGTGGCCAGCATGGGAATAAAGACCATCAAGAGGAATAACTATTTAAAATTATAATTTAGGGTATCTAAGATATACCACCACGCTGGAAATAGCAGTCAAATTTATTGTGGTTTTAGAGTCAAGCTTTGACTGCTCTTTCCAGCGTGGTGGTATCTCTTAGATACCCTAAATTATAATTTCAAAGAATTTAAGAAACAAATATATCTACATGAATGATGTGAGTACTATAGTTTCATACAATTGGCCGAATATTTGCTATAAAGAAACTTCCTTAAGAATTTTTTTCCCAATCCTTCGGTAACATGAAACATCATTTATTGTGTAGGTGAATACAACCACTGTGTAACTTAATTCCCATTTCTTGGTTGATTATAGCACGGCCCAGCATGAACTAGTTGGCTACAAGCATAAATTTAATATTCATATTTATATCCTTCATTACTGTGTCGGCAGTTACAATTCTAGCATCTAATTAATCCATCTGCTCCCCATCATTCGTGAATATGGCCACTTAATTCTCCACTTGTGTCAGTGATAACCCACTAACATGCAGATTGTCTTGAGATGACATTCTTGAGAGGACCAATATCTCAGTCTTCTCACCATTAATCCTTATCCCTGTCTTGCATTTAGAAAATGAGCGGTTGGTAAAAAAAAGTCACTCACTATCATCAGTTCGGTTTTCCTGATTATTCTCACCGAGGTTCGTAAATGCTGGGAAATGACCGAAACAGTTCGATTGCGAATACAAGCGACGGAAATGGGGTACCGTTGAAAGATCTCTCCAATAGCGTTACTCGATGGGGTGCGTAGCTCGGTAATCGGGGAATTTCACCAGATTGAGCCGCTACTTCTCTAGACTGAAAGGTTACAGCTCCAGTATTGTGGATACGAGATCAGAATGTTGTAGAAAGAATTACAAGACTGATTCTTCAACGTGAGCCAACCGGCAAGAGACCTACGGGTAGCCCAAGAAAGAGATGGCAAGGCGATATCCATAGCCTCAGTTGGTCACGATTGAGAATCTTGCTGGAAATTCTAATGACGATTGCTTCTGATAACACTCAGTGGACAAGATCCCTGAGGACTCTACCCCCACCACAACCCTCCCAGGAATGGGGAACGTTGAAAAAAGGAAGATGGATGGATGGATGGATGGATGGATGGATGGACCCCTCATTAATAATGTATGTCAACTGTTTTAGCATTGTGTTGTAATATTAGTTTTGCGTTGTTTCTTGGAGGGGAATGTAAAGTAATGATTTCACCACTGACATTTTCTGTGTTTAATGGATGGATATTCACTGTTTCTGTATAGGGATAGATATTTATTTATACATTTACTGTAGACGGCCGTGATATATCTGTTATTTTTCTCTCTCTCTCTCTCTCTCTCTCTCTCTCTCTCTCTCTCTCTCTCTCTCTCTCTCTCTCTCTCTCTCTCTCTCTCTCTCTCTCTCTCTATCTATCTATCTATCTATCTATCTCTCTCTCTTTCTCTCTCTCTCTCTCTTATTTGGAAACAGAATTATTGCATAGCTAGAAGTTTTATTTAGGCTGTTCTTCATATGGAATTTTAGTACTAAATTGGCTTCCAAGTCATCTTTTAATCTTTCGACAATTTCTTGTGTATCTTGATATTAACGGAAGACCTAGAAAAGAACTCTCTATTGAAATTCAGTGTGCAGAACAGTGATGAAATCTCTACTTAGAAGAGCATTTATTTAGATTCACCTCCATAAATGAAACATTATAACATTAAAAAATACAAAATAAAACAAACGCTAATCAACAACTGCGATACAAACAAACTAGCTGACCAAGCCATACAACCTTATGGATACACATTCAACGCTTAAAATGAATTAGACAACACACTTATTAAAACTACACAAACCATGCATATGCATAAATCAAATGTACAGTAATTACAAAATAGATTTGTTTAAATATAAAAATGCATAGAACATTGCATAATGTTGTTGTTGGCACTCCGTCGCTTACGACGTCGAGGGTTCCAGTTGATCCGATCAACGAAACAGACTGCTCGGGAAATTAACGTGCAAGTGGCTGAGCACTCCACAGACACGTGTACCCTTAACGTAGTTCTCAGGAATATTCAGCGTGACACAGTGTGACAAGGCTGACCCTTTGAATTGCAGGTACAACAGAAACAGGATCATAGGATCGCGGTTTCGATTCCCAGACCGGGCGTTGTGAGTGTTTATTGAGCGAAAACACCTAAAAGCTCCACGAGGCTCCGGCAGGGGATTGTGGTGAACCATGCTGTACTCTTCCGCCACAACTTTCTCTCACTCTTAATTCCTGTTTCTGTTGTGCCTGTAATTCAAAGGGTCAGCCTTGTCACACTGTGTCACGCTGAATATCCCCGAGAACTACGTTAAGAGTACACGTGTCTGTGGAGTGCTCAGCCACTTGCACGTTAATTTCACGAATTGCTAACTTCGCACTTACGTAGAGAACGCTGGATCGATCAGTTCCTACAATGTGCTGCGCTCAGTGAATAGTCACAGCCAACGCAAAAATACAGTACCATGATCACATCGCCTCGGAGGACACGTCAGGTCCCAGTTTCGAT
>NC_142930.1:13692734-13757734 GCF_046866305.1 Octopus bimaculoides | reverse complement strand
GTGTTAAGTATATGTCCTGTGTTAAATGAATTCAAATTTTCTGCTATTAAAAGGATATTTTGGAATTCACTCACCAATTTGGCGTGATTCCAATTGTCAATATGGAGTGGTCCAAACTTTTGTGCTTTTTCTTTGAAATTTTCAATTCATAACTAGCTTAAATTTTCTTACACACATCAATACCATTACTTGCTGGTGAGTATCCGGAATATTTGAGTCAAAATTCCGGTTTCAAATCTAATTTTGTAGGCCTCAAAGTTCTTTCTATTTTTACGTTTGAACTTCTAGACATATGTGTCTTTTGTTTATATGCTGATTGGCCATAAGCTTTTGACCTCATTCCTCGTTCGGCTCATCCAGTAATATCTTTTCTTTTTTCTCTATATTTTCTTTCTTTCATTTTTATTCATTTTATTTTCTTTCTCTTCTCATCTCCTTCGCATGTCATAATGGTTAGTTTCAAACGAGTCCATATCCTGTTCATTATGCAACAATATAAAGTATTTAGATTCGATATTCTTGTGTTGTAATTCTTAAAAATTAAGTTCTTAAGTAAATCAAATTTTTGGAATCAAGTAGAGTAAAAACAATTTTAAAAAGAAGCGACAACTACTGATCGATAAAGACAGAAATCTATTTGTATCTGCACATGCACATCTACATAAATTAACATACATATGCATAAACAAACACACACACATATACATTTGTATATACATACACACACGAATATATACGCTTAGTTATAAAACTAATTTAAGCAGGATGCGAGGAAAATATGCACTTTTTGTGTGGAGGACACTGCTGTTATTCCATTCAGACTTACAGTAGAAACTGGGTCCATTTTCTCATAAGTAAATTAACATTCTAACTGTTCGACCCTATAATACAATGCTAAAATGGTTACCTAACTTAATATTGTATTATAAAAGTGTGTAGAGACTATTGACTGAACAATTATGTTTACCTAGTGCATGTTAGTAAAAAAATGGAAGTTTCTTTTCACTGTATTTGTTCTAATGGTCATTGAATATCTCACTACTACTACAAGTTGTCTCTCCTATATAGGTTTCAGGGAGGTTTATAGATGGTCTTTATTGACACATTAAGCGATATTTCTTTCACAAACATAAAAAGAGAGAGAAGGCGGAAGCCGGAGGGAGATGGAAAACCTAACTGGGTAACTTGGTGCTACTGATCACACTTAGTTGAATGGATGATGATAATTCCAAAAATGCTTCGCGATGATAAAGCTAATCTTAAACTTACCAGGATCACGAAAGATTAAATTAAAATTAGCCATTAAGTTAATGTTTTCTTCTCGCTGCATAAGAATTATTAATTAATTTTTTCTCTCTCTTCACACCATTAAGTATGACAAACCAAAATTAACTAATTTCGCTTTCTTTTTTCCATATTTTTTTTGTTTCTCGTTATTTATTTATGTCTGGTCATCTTTATAAGGTTGTATACATTAAATATGAGAAGACAAACTTACTTACCGTCATTCTTGCAGATGGCATCTTAGAATTATTTAATTTTTAATCATGAATACATTAAAATAGGTACATCAATCTTTATATATATTATAAGCAGAGATATGAGACAGAAAAGCTCTTTGTCAGTAGAACAATTTATTCCCCACTCTTTTTTTATCAAATGGTTGCTTATAATGCCTCATCAGAATTGATGTTTTCGCTTGACATTGCTGCTTATAATGTCTTATATCACACACTATGCATTGAAAATAGAAACAGTGAATATTTATTCCTATGATCGTTCATTATTGTTGTTGCTGTTGTTGCTATTATTGTTGTTGGTGTTGTGGTTGTTGTTATGTTGCAAAAGTCCGTATCCAAATTTGAATCTTACACCTGACATAAAATATATATTACACTGTTTTAATGAACTGCAGCAGTGTGTATAAACATATGTGTGTGTGTATGCATACGTATATACATGCATGTATATATGCACACTTACATAAAGACTTTCATACATACATGCATATACACACACATATTTTATAAATTTTTATAAATATATATTATTTACACACATACACACATATGTATGTATGTATGCATGTATGTAGGTATGTATGTATATATATATATGTGTATATGTGTGTGTGTGTATGTATGTATGTATGTATGTATGTATGTATGTATGTATGTATTAGAGTAGTTTCACTTTTTTTTTTTTTTTCGATTTTGTGGCACATTAGAGATCAAACAAAATATCACTGACGCACTTAGCTTGGGTAGTTGGAAATTACTAGTGCCCTTCGTACGGAAATCTTTCTTAAAAGATGCTTTAAAAATAAAAACTACTAAAAAAAAGTTTTTTGAAATCTGTTGCTTACCTTGTTACATTAATAATATCAAAGTACAAAAATATAAAGATATATCACGCTTGTCAAAGTAATGAAGTGATTATTATGCATGCATTTTCTAAAGGCTTAAAACTATATTTTGAAAATTCGCAATGCACCGTTTGAGATTCGCTTGCGTGTGTGTATGAGTGTGTGGAAGTATTTATGTATGCATGTGTGTTTGCGTGTGTGTGTGTGTGTGTGTGTGTGTGCGGACTCGCGGTCAGAGGATCATGGTTTCGATTCCCAGACTGGGTGTTGTGAGTGTTTATTGAGCGAAAACAACTAAACTCCACGAGGCTCCTGCAGGGGGGGGGGGGGCGACCCCTGTTGTACTCTTCCACTCCATTTACTAAATCAACAGAAATCACAGGTCACTGGATCGAACACTTATCTGGACTCCTAAACCATGAGTTAGTTATGGATGAAACGAAGACCTATCATTGGCTCCTTAAATTTCACGCTCTTAGTAAATGAAGTGATGACATCCATAAGTAAATTGATTCTTGGTAGGGCACCTGGAAAGGATGGAATTTGTACTGAAGTCTTGCGATTTAGAGGAGATTACATCATACAGTCCCTTTATGAACTTATTAGTGCAGTCGGGAGGGATGGTGCAATGCCTAAAAACTGAAAGGATGCAATTATTCTCCCTCTCTATAAAGGAAAAAGAGCCAGAACAATGTGTGGTAACTACAGAGGTATTGCTCTACTATCAGCTGCTGGCAAGGTTCTAGCAAATATTCTTCTTACCCGCTTGAATGGGTGTTAGTAAATGATGTCCTATCTGAATCTCAATGTGGTTTCCGATCTGGTAGAGGGACAATGGATATGATTTTCACAGCAAGACAGATGCAGGAGAAGTGCTATGAGCAGGATATGGATCTTGTCCAGGTATTCATTGATTTAACGAAGGTTTTTGATACTATGAATAGGACCTTGCTATGGAAAATACTTGGCAAAATTGGATGTCCAGATCACTTTGTACCTATAATTAAATCATTTCATGATGGGATGGAGGCTTGGGTCAATGTTGGTGGTAGCATGCCGGAACCTATTCCTGCGGAGAATGATGTCAAACAGGATGACATCCGTGCCCCAACTCTCTTTCCTTTGTATTTTGCTGCTGCTTTTACTAATACTTTTGCTAAGGTTAGTTCTCTGGGAATGTATGTCAGGTATCAATCTTCTGGCCGCCTCTTTAATCTGCACCGATTTGCTGCCAATTCAAAAGTTTTCCAGTCTGTTATTCGTGACCTCCTTTGTGACTTAGTCACTCATACAGTGGATAACAAGAAAATACTTATGAATCGTATTTCTGCTTCTTGCAAGGAATTTGGACTCAGCATTAGCCTGGACAAGGCTGTTGTAATGCCCAGCCTGCACCAGGAAATCCATATGTGGAACCAGATATTTTAGTTGAAAGAACAATTCTGAAAGCGGTAGACAAGTTTGTCTACCTGAGCAGCATACTCAGCCGTTCTTGCTCCTTGGATGATGAAATATCTTTCAGGCTGCAGAGAGCAACTGATTCCTTCCGGTCCCTTCAGTTGCGTGTCTGGTTCCAGCATGGCATCACAAAGCAAACAAAAATTGCTATGTACGGTGCATATGTACTGACATTGCTCCTTTACTCATGTGAGTTCTGTGCTGCTGTTCTAAAGGACATCTGCCAAATGTGACACAAGCGCTGAAAGCTCTAGCCTCGAAGACGCTTGTATGATCATTATTATTATTGTTGTTGAACACTGAGGTTGATGTAATCAACTCGTCTCCACCCTCAACATCGCTGCCCTTGTGGCAAAATTTGAAACCATTATTATTATTGCTGTTGTTAAGGCGGTGAGCTGGCAGAAATGTTAGCACACCGGGCGAAATGCTTAGCGGTATTTCGTCTGCCACTGCGTTCTGAGTTCAAATTCCGCCGAGGTCGACTTTGCCTATCATCCTTTCGGGGTCGATAAATTAAGTACCAGTTACGCACTGGGGTCGATATAATCGACTTAATCAGTTTGTCTGTCCTTGTTTGTCCCCTCTGTGTGTAGCCCCTTGTGGGCAGTAAAGAAATAGGTATTTCTCCCGTTGCTACATTCTGAATTCAAATTCCGCCGGGGTCGACTTTGCCTTTCATCCTTTCGGGGTCGATAAATTAAGTACCAGTTGAGTATTGGGGTTGATGTAATCGACTAGTCCCCCTCTCCCAAAATTTCAAGCCCATAGTAGGAAGGATTATTATTATTATTATTGCTGTTGTGAGTTAGCAGAATAGTTTGCACATCCCAGAAGTACCTGCTGCATTTATTCAGGTTCTTTACGCTAAGGGCAGTTTTGCTTCCTGCCCTTTCTATGCTGATAAATAAAGTACCAGTCAAGTACTGGTTCTATGTAAGCAACTAAATACTTCCCCTGAAAAAAACTGCTCGTTATTAGAGCATGGATTTGCAGATCGTTAGGGCGTCGAAGAAAATGCATTGTTATATTTATTCCGACTCTTTAGGCTCTAAGTTCAAATAATACTATCGTCAACTTTGACCTTCATTTGTCTGAGGTCGATAAAAAAATAAAATACCGGTCAAGTACTAAAATCGATGTTATCGATTGATTCCACACCACCGCACGAAAAAAAGAATACTTTTCAAGCCTTGTACCTATGTTAGAAATAATTACTATTACGACAGATTCCGAAGTCATTTAGTAATAGTAGGAGTAGGAGGAGGAGTATAGTTGTAATATCTTGGGAATTTTTCTCCAGACACACATGCACACATACATACACATACAAACACACATTCTCTCTATCTGTTTCTCTTTCAAAAACAATTCAATTATCCATTTTGTCAGATTTTTAATTAATTAATTAATTAATTAGTTAGTTAGTCATTTACAAAATTAGTGAATCACTTATACAGGAGGAAAAACTAATAAATCATCATTTATATATTATATACAGGGTAATTTCTTTTAGAGAGATTTTCCTCATGCATCTCTTACGCTCTTTTCCATTCTAATTATCAATGTTTGCTGTCAACATAGTGGTTTGGGGTTGCCAGCAAAGTAGAGCGCCAGACTAAACAACAGACGCTTTAGTTCAAATACCAATTTTAGCTTTCAATAATTCCATGGTCAATAAAATATGCACTAATCAGGAATTAAGTACCGAGGAAATTGTTTATAACCTTCACCGAAATATTCTTTGTGTGCCTGTACAGAAAATTATTAGTGTAGCTATAAAAAAAATTCAGTGGCTTGGTTGAATCAGTGGACCAACAGTAAAAATGCTTAGAGCTTTTCATTATAGTCCTTTTATATTATATCTTTAATCCTGAGATCAACTTTGCCTTTCATATTACGGGGATAGCTTGATAACATAAAGCACTAGTCCAATACCAAGACTGATTTAATAGTGTTCCTGCACTCAATATGCTTAACCTTTCTAAAACTATTATTATCATTATTATTATTATTATTATTGTTGTTGTTGTTGTTGTTGTTGTTGTTATTATTATTATTATTATTATTATTATTATTATTATTATTATTATTATTATTATTATTATTATTATTATAAATAAGGCGGGGAGCTGGCAGAATCGTTAAGCACGCCGGGCGAAAATGCTTAGCAGTATTTCGTCCGCCACCACGTTCTGAGTTCTAATTCCACCGAGGTCGACTTTGCCTTTCATCCTTTCGGGATCAATAAATTAAGTATCAGTGAAACACTGGGATCCATGTAATTGTCTAATCCCCTCCCACAAATTTCTGGCCTTGTGCCTATAGCAGAAAGGATTATTGTTATTGGTATTATTAAGGCGGGGAGCGGGCAGAATCGTCAGCACTCCAAACAAAGTATTTAGTTGCAATCTTTTTCGTGCTTACGTTCAAGTTCCGCCGAGGTCGAATTTACTTTCATACTTTCGTAGTCGATAAAGAAAGTACCAGTCAAGCAGTAGGGTCGATGTAAATGACTTACCCCTTCTCCGAAATTGCTGGCCTCGTGCCAAAATTATTATTATTATTACTACTACTACTATTATTATTATTATTATTATTATTATTATTATTATTATTATTATTATTATTATTATTGTTGTTGTTGTTGTTATTATTATTATTAAGGCGGTGAGCTGGCAGAATCGTTAGCATGTCGGGCAAAATGCTTCGCCGCATTTCGCCCGTCTATGTTCAGAGTTCAAATTCCACCGAGATCAATTTTACCTTTCATCCTTTCGAGATCGGTAAAATAAGTATTGGGGTCGATTACATAGACTATAGCTTTTCCCAAAATCTTCTAGGCTTTGCACCTGTAATAGAAAGGGTTATTATCAACATTATCATCATCATTATTAATATTGTTATTGTAATTTATCATCGAAGCTGAACGTGCTTTGGAAGCGGCGTGTGATTGAGTTTATTTATTTATTTATTTATTTAGTTTAGAAGCTGTTTCTTTTTCCACCTTGTTTCTTAATTGACAAGTACCATAACGGACTGATCGATCATTTCTGTTGTCCTATGGGGCAAAATTTAAAAGAAAGGAAATTTTTCGAAGCAAACAAAAAATTTCAAAATGGCATCGCTTTTGTCAACTAGCGAGCAAGAGCGGAGGAAGGTAGGAGACCTTAATGGTGAAACCGTCTTTCGCAGTCATCTCCTGTCACATAGTGGAGGCGCAATGGCCCAGTGGTTAGGGCAGCGGACTCGCGGTCATAGGATCGCGGTTTCGATACCCAGACCGGGCATTGTGAGTGTTTATTGAGCGAAAACACCTAAAGCACCACGATTCTCCGGCAGGGGATGGTGGCGAACCCTGCTGTACTCTTTCACCACAACTTTCTCTCACTCTTACTTCCTGTTTCTGTTGTGCATGTAATTCAAAGGGTCAGCCTTGTCACACTGTGTCACGCTGAATATCCTCGAGAACTACGTTAAGGGTACACGTGTCTGTGGAGTGCTCAGCCACTTGCACGTTAATTTCACGAGCAGGCTGTTCCGTTGATCGGATCAACTGGAACCCTCGACGTCGTAAGCGACGGAGTGCCAACAACAACCTGTCACATAAAACTACAGACGTAGTAATAATTGAAAATAGTCGCAGCAATTTCGGTAGCCACAACAACTGCAACAACATCAACAGCTGAAACAATAACAACACGAACTACGGTAGCAGCAGCAAGAACAACACCATGTCGCATCACAAAGAACCGCCACCCAGACTTTAAGAAGCAATAACGGCAGAGCTAACAACGATACTAATAACAGCAGCAGTAGTAGCAGAGAACACAACAAAAGTATTTCATTTGCCAGAGCACTGAAGTTTTCGATCTCTTCTCACTAGTCGAGCGTTTCTCAACCCGGCTTCCCAGAACCCTAGGATTCCGCAGAATGTTCCTAGGGGTTCCGCGGGAAAGAGTGAGATAAGCTAATGCTAATTAAAGAATTTAACAACCTTTGGTGATATATTTAGTGATGTCTATAATTTATGGACACCCTATATACATATATATATATATATATATATATATATATATATATATATAAAAGGTTGAGGAGGGTATTGGATTTAACCAAATCCAAGAGGATACAGGTAATACCGAGTAAGTGCTGTATACCGACTAGTTTGCCCCAGTCGTTGTATGAACAGGATTGGGGATTATAAGTCGTATATTAGCGTGTGTATATGTAAATATATAAAAATAATCTTCCCAGAAACAGCTGTAAGACTCTATCCATAAAATACTTCTCCAACCTTACCATTGCTCTCTTTATCTTTTTTTATTTTTATATATTTACATATATATATATATATATATATATATATATATATATATATATATATATATATATATATATATATATATATATATATATATATATATGACCGGGCTTGGAGGTGGTGATGATGTTAGCTGGTGCGATTTTGTGGTTTGGTAGTATACCGAGAGAGATCCAGCTCTGTTTCTCATATTTTCTAAGTACAGCTGCCTTTGCTTTTGACTAATATGGTCTCGATTCTGTTGATCTCCATCTCTCTTATTTGGAAAATACACTTCTCTTTGGTTCTGGCCCATTTGTTCTATCCTTTGTTGATTTCTTTCCCTCCTATGTCATAGGATACGCTCCCTCTCCTCTTGGCTTATTTCGTTTCTTTTCTGTCTCATCCTCGCGCGATTTTGATTCCTTATTTCCTCCCGCTGATCCTCGCACAACCGTTCTCTCCTTCTACGCTGACACCTCGTGCTGCGTTCCTCATGCGATTATCCATATTTTAAAACTTATTAAAACAATAAATCTCCAAAATGATTCAGAGTGTTTCAATTGAAAAACATATACGAATGTATTAGATAGTTTTTGTTTAGAAAGTGAAAATATTTCTGAAATACTCGCCTAATATGCAAAGATACAGTATATAGGATACTGTAATAAATTATATTGTAGGAAAGTAAAAAGTAAAGGGAAAAAATAGAATTAATATTTTTGATTTTGTTCAGCTCTATGAATTTAATTTTTTAAAAATACTTTTGTCAATTGCTTGATACAAGAAAAGGTAATTGGAAAAATCCTGACCAAAACAGAGAAATTCTAACTTAACAAAAAAATATAGAAAGAGAAAGTTACGTTTATTTCCATCACACGACACATATTATCGCACACACACAAATACATTCATGTGTGTGTGTGTCTTAGTCTTGCTTACTTATACACATCAACAAATCAGTCAATTGAAAAACTTTGTGAGGTTGTTCAATTTGCTAGAAATAACAGCCAAATCTCACTCATACTATGCTGTTGTTGGTATTAAGGAAAGAGAAAGTAGAATTAATATTTTTAATTTTGTTCGGCTCTCTGAATTTACTTTTTTTTTAAATGCTTTTGTCCCTTACTTGATACAAGAAAAACGAAATTGGAAAAATCCCGACCAAAACAGAGAAATTGTAACTTAACAAAAATATATAGAAAGAGAAAGAAAAGGGTTGTATTCGAAAGCCAAAAGATGTTTTTTGGCTTAGTTTCGGAACACAAGACTTAACATGCTATCTGGTGTATGGGCGAATTCAAATGGGTAGAAGACCTAAAACAAATGTGTGTATGTGTGAGTGGTTGGGCCTTTGATAGCCATGGGTCATTTCAGTCGTAGAAAGGAATTTTAATACCTATCAGCTTCTTTCAACAATTTCTTTCTCTTAAGCGTGACACACACGTCAGATACGTACAAATTGGCATATTAATATTATTGATAATATTAATGATGATGATTTCACTTATTTTCCACAAGGATGAGGGAGACAATACAAAGACAGACATAAAGTGTTGGGGTTTACATATAATGAAATGATAAAAGAACGTACGTATACACGGTATACACTGAAACAGAAGGGACTTATGCATAGCATACAAAGGTATAGAAAAAAATAAAGGGGGAGAGGAGGATGATGGAGATGTGGCCCTCCTGATACAGGAAGGCCTCTAGGGATAATCGAAGAACCTCACTGTCCGAGATTTCCCTGAATCCCCGAGAGCAAGCGCCTTCTCCAATTCCTTCTCTACGACTCACAGGTCTACACTTAGAGGTACCATCCACTCTTGCCATTTTCACAACTTTCACCTTTCAATAAACTTACTCGAGGACAGCACTTCCCTCTCCAATCTCAATTTCCTTTTCAAGTGAAATTTGAAGAAGTCAATGACAGCTCTACCAAAGAGGAATGCATTTGTCCTCATGCTTTTCAGTCTTGTCCACCAAACAACCTCTTTCGCCACAGCCTCCAGGCAAAGGAAAATTGCTTTACTTGCCTGATTGAAGGTATCCAGCGGGACGATCATCACTGCAGACTCGACCGACGGACGGATCCGTCCCACACGTGATAGCAGCTGTTCGACATAACCCCACAAGTCAGCAATGACCGGACACTGAACGGGAGCGTCCAGAACGGTTTTTGCATTCTGTGCGTACCTCGGACAAGCCCGTCTGACAACACATCCGTGCCTGTAGAGTTTATCGCGAACCGACGATCCTTTCTATTATAGGCACAAGGCCTGAAATTTTAGGGAAGGGGACTAGTCGATTACATTGACCCCAGTGTTTCACTGGCACTAAATTTATCAACCCCGAAAAGATAAAAGGCAAAGTCTGGTGTATAGCCGCAGTTTAAATGGGTGCAAAACCTAAAACAAATTATGTGTGTGTATGTGTGTGTGTGTATGTGTGTGGTTGGGTCTTTAATAGTCAAGGGTCAATTTAAGGAATTCAAAACGGCAACACACGCAATCATATACATAAAAACATACCCATACATACACACACATACACAAATACATAGCTATCAACCACTCACAAAGCCAGTTTGATCCAAAATTCTGACCACCATTCTTTATATATATCTGCATACAAACGCACACATACACACATTCAACTTTTCGCTTTTATTCATTACTTTTGTTTTCTTTTAATCATCTGTCACTATTCATCTGTTTTTAGTTTTTGATTTTGTTTGGCGGTTTCATTTTGGCGACACCAGTTATATATAGTACCAGTAATTTGCTTGGTGTCGTCAAAGTGGAAAAAGTGTTGTTTTTTGTTAAGTTTTGGGAAATTTGAAGTAAAAAGGCATGAGTTTTTTAAACTGACTGTCACACAGATGTGAAAATATGGCTACTACTCGTTAATTACAAATTTAACTTACCTAAGACGAGAGTCTTCTAGCACCCCGTAGCGCCCCCAAGTCTCTTATCCCCCCTAGAGCCCCTTTGCCCCAAAACGCCCCCCTCGAGCTCCAAATGGCCATCCGGAGAGCCATATGGCCTTCGTTGAGAATCTTTGCTCTAAATCATTAAAGGTGATACTCCAGCATGGCCGCAGTCTAAATAACTGGAACAAGTAAAAGATAGTGATTATATAGATATATGTGTCAGCACAATCGTTTAGCAATATACATATAGGAGAATTTATGAAAAAACAACAGACGAAGACAGGTGGTGTAAACAACAAACGGATGTATTAGTATAACGCTCGGGAATAGAGAAAGTCTTTAACGTTTCGAGCCTACGCTCTTCAACAGAAAGGAACGCAGAAAGAAACATGGAGAGGAAAAAATATAAATGTAGTAGTCAGCGATATATCATGGCGAACGCCGGACAGAAGGATCACACAGGAGAGCTAAGAAGAAGGGGATATATATATATATATATTCCTACCTCCCCAAAAAATAAGAGACAAATGAACCCAAAAATTATAGACCCATAACTTCCTTATCAATAATGTATAAAATACTAACATCTGTCTTGACTGAATATACCTATAGTCTTTTTTTATAAAAGTGGCATATTTCCTAATGAGTAAAAATGATGTAAACGTGGGTCCTATGGTTGTAAAGATCTGCTACTCATCAATAAGATGATCTTGGAAAATTGTCACAAACGAAACAAAAAACTTGTCGATAGCCTGGGTAGACTATAAAAAAGCTTTTGATAGTCTACCACGTAGCTGGATTAAGAAATGCCAAGAAATCGGTTGTTGTTTCATTGTTATATACCGCTGATCACAGTATTTTTCTTGGCATTCTTGTAGCCTTCGAATGGTACCACTCCGCTGACGAAGCGAACATGCCTACATCTCCACTGAGCAGGACGCCAGACCGTACCAGGGCTACCTATTTTTCAGCTGAGTGGACTGGAGTAACGTAAAATGACGTCTTTTTTACTCAATAAAACAACGCAACGCCGGTTTAGGAATCGAAACCACGTTCTTGCGATCGTGAGTGCAATACCCTAGCCAATAGGCCATATACCTTCACACGCGCATATGTATGTATGTACGTATGTATGTATGTACGTATGTATGTATGTATGTATGTATGCATGAATGTATGTATGTACACATACATATGTATGAATGTATGTATGTATGTATGTATGTACACATAAACATGTAGGTATATATGTATAGGCACGCTCACATTTATACATATATATTTTTTTATTTATTAATACACATATATGCACACATACAAACAAACACGCACACACACACACATACAGATACACATGTTGATGCATACATGCATACAATTAAGACACAATCAGTTTTTTTATGAAAAAAAATATATAATTATATTCAGTGGCGATAAAATAAATTATTAAATGCAACGAAATTAAATCAAAATAACGAGAAGACATCACGAAAATGAAAAAAATTATATAGTTCAATGTAAAGACTCTGAAAAGATTAAAGATAACTATAATTGCCATTAAGTCTGCCAGAACTATTGTAGGCTAGCAACTGGTAAGTCTAGTAAGTATAATAGCATTTAATCATGTTTTATGTTTACCAACCTGACAGACTTATAAGAAACCCACGCAAAGAAGAAAAGCAATTTCTTAAACGTGGTTCTCGATACGATCATACTGCGCGCCACCTAAGGCAAGAGTTTTTCACTTAAAAGCCTCGGGTGGATAAAACCATTGTGAATGTAAATTTGTAAGACGGAAATTCAACGTAATCTCGTCGGATTTATGTGAGGGAGAGAAAGAGAGAAAGAGAGAGAGAGAGAGAAAGAAAGAAAAAAAGAAAGAAAGAAAGAAAGAAAGAGAGATTCCACGTATGTGCGTTTTGGGTTTCTCTGTGTATGAGTTTGAGTGTAAACTCATATACATTACATGTCTGTATGTATTATGTATGTACGTATGTATGTATGTATGTATGTATGTATAGGTATGCATGTATGTATGTATGTATGTATGTATGTATGTATGTATGTATGCATGCATGTAGTTCTAAAGCTATATGTGTGCAAAGCTAAAAATGTGTGTGTGTTAGGGTTTTTCTGCTTGTATATATGTATTTGAGTGTATACATATGCACATTATATGTATGTATATAGCTCTAAAGCTCTGTGTGCAAAGCAAAAAACGTCATTATATATATATATGTTTCTGTGTGTGTGTGTGTGTGTGTGTGTGTGTGTGTGTGTGTGTGTGTGTGTGTGTGTGTGTTCCCAGAAGAGAGTTCAAAGAATCAATAATGTGCAGCCGCGCAAGAGGAGGAAGAATGGAAAAAAAGGAAATAATGATCGCACTCAAAATAATCTTCATTATAATTGGGAGAGCAAGAAGAATCGTTAAAACAGCAGAAAACTGCCTTGTGGTATTCGTTCGGGCTCTACACTCTGAGTGTAAATCCCACCGATATCAACTTCTTCTGTTATCCCTCCCGGTGTCTACACAGTAAAGTATCAATCAAGTGACGATGTAATCGAGTAACCCTACCCTTCAGAAACTGCTAGCTTCACGCCTTGATCAGTGACAATTATATTAAAGCCAACAAGTAAACCAGTATCACTGCCCAAGGATGTTACATTCATAAGAGAACACGGTGAGGCATGTAAGGCAGCTGTAGGAGACCCATTTTTCTCTTTCGAATCAAAACTCTGAGAAGTCCAAGTTGATCTCAAGGCTAGATTCATCGTTTCATATGAGACAGCTGTAGTACTTACTACTCAAACCAAATATGTTTCATCTGTCCAGGAACACAAGATGATCCATCCTCATGACTGAACTCACAGTGCCCTTGCAGGGCAGATTTGACATGTCTCGCCAAATGAAGAGAGCAAATATTAAGATATCAATACTGAGTCAATGAGACTTTTCTCTAAGTATGGCAACAGTTTCATTCCTCGTTGAAACCAGCTTTCATGGTTTCCCAGCAAGACCTGTGTGCTATTTCTTACTGAAAATTGAACTGGAACTCAAACAATTGAGGAAAGCTATCAAAAAGTTAGTAATATCAGTTCAGACTAGCTGTGTATATGTACTTATATTTATGTCATGTTCCTTTATATCCATCCAGGAACTTGTTTTACATATTACTCTATCGTCCAGACTGTCGGATTTTATTATACATCGCTGGTCACGAAACCTTTCTTGGAATTGTTTTAGCTTTCGAATGAAATTACTTTGTTGGCTAGACGGCCCGATCAACATTCTCTCTTGAAGGAATGCCAGTCTGTCGCAGGGGTTCCCATTTACAGCTGAATAAACTGGAGCAACATGAAATGAAACACAACGCACCGCTAGTCTGAAAATTGAAACTGCAAACCTGTGATCGAGATTACGATATCTTAACCACCGTGTACAAGCTTTCACATTTTACAAATAAAATTCGATAACATAAGTATCTTTCTGAAATAAGAACAGGGGTTGATAAAATCAACTAAAGCCATCGCAGACATTTCCACAGCGTTGTCCAATGACTGAAACTAGAAAAAAAGGAGAGAAACTCTAATGATACTTTAGTTTAGCCAACCGAGAGTGTAATTTGCAACAGCAGCAGCAACGCATACGTTAACAGCAGCATAACGAAGGTGAACATATCTGCCACTGTCAAGTAGTCTTGTGAGTAGATTTGGTAAACGGAAACCGAAAGAAGCCTGTTATACATACACGCGCATATACATATAAAAAAGATCAAAGGTCCTTCGCAAGCCATAGGCTCATAAGGCTGTCTTGCTTGGATTTAGTAAAATATGTAATCTGGGACGAGACACACCTCTATTCATTTTTGGCTGCTGAATGAATTGGAGCAACGTGTCCTGAAGTATTCTTCTCAAGAACACAACTCGCCACCTGGTCTAGGAATCGAAACCACAATCTTACGATTATGGGTACGACATCCTAACCATTAAGCCACACGCCTCCACTCTGTGGGGGGGGGGGGGTAAATATATATGTTTGTGTATGTTTATGATTGCATGTGTCTGTCTTTGTGTTCTTTGTAGTTGTCCCTTACCGCTGTTTTTGAACCGGTGTTGGGTTGTCTGTGCACGTAGCTTAGTGGTTCGGCGTAAGCGATCGTTAGAATAAGAACCAGATTTAAATACGAAAACAAAGAGTACTGAAGTTGATTTATTCGACTAAACTCTTCGAGGTGGTGCACCAGCATGACCACAGAACAATAACTAAAACAAGAAAAAATACAAGAACAAAGAATACTATAGTAAAGAAAATATACTCCCCGCCCCTCTCTCTCTCTCTCTCTATCCCTCTCTGCTAAGAGCAAACTGTCTCACCATAAAGCCTAGAGACGGAGATAAGATTAAAAGAAATCTAATTTATATATCTTTTATTTTTTACTTGTTTCAGTCATTGGACTGTGGTCATGCTGGGGCATCGCTTTCAAGTCTTTATTCGAACTAAATGACTCCAGTATTTATTTTCAGGCTCTTATTCTCTCGGTCTTTTTTTTTTTTTTTACCGAATCGCTCAATCACATGGACGAAAACAAACCAACAACAGTTGTCAATCGGTGGTGGGCGACAAACATAAGGACACACACACACACACACATACACCTGTTGCGGGTCCAGTCCCACTGCGTGGCCCCTTGGGCAAGTGACTTCTACTATAACTTCGGGCCAATCAAAGCCTTGTGAGTGGATTTGGTAGAGAAGCCCTTCATATATATATAGATGCCTCAACCATCTTTCATCACCTTCTTCAGATTTCTCTGCAAATGACGAAGAGAGTAAGCAGACCAAAACGTAGCAACCGTTTGGCGAGCAAATCAAGAGAAAGTATGAAAGATCTTAGTTTTATAAAAAAAGAGAAAAAATGTAATAGAAAAGTGAATGGAACAGTCAAGCTCAGAAATTAGAAACCCCTTAGCGCAAACCATCAAAATAACAACAAAAGTAGCAGATACTTGAAAAACTTCAACGCACAATAGCAGCCAAATCACGTCACCAACAACAATAGGAACGTAGCAACAATCACAACAGATACATCTAAAGGAACTACAAAATCAGTCAAACACGCAAGAAACAAACTCCATCAATTTCAGTGTTGTAAATAAAAACGATAGTGAATTGATGAAGTATATATCAACACAACTGAAAGGCAATATAGAGACAGCGGGGTGGCGGTTTTAAAGATTTCAGCCTCAAAACCCCCACAGATAGATTATAATATTCAAGACGTTGACTGACGTCTTCAAAACTTTGCTAAATAAATTCTAATCAGAAACGGAATAGACGAAAGACTATAAGAGGGAACATTCTCTCGAAGAGAGGATCGGATTACCCATCCTTTTCAAAGATCGAGATGAGTTACTTCTCTTTTCTTTTCTCCAGCATGCCTGTACTTAAAATGGGGTGTATAAATGTATGCAACCTGGAGTCAGCTTGAAATTAAGGCCACTTGCTCAGTTACCACAAGTCATTAGGCAGTGATGTAGCAGCCATTAGTAGGCTCATGACTTTTAGAATGCTCTAACTTGTGTCTGTTATCGATTAGGTATTTTTATATCGTTGTTTATTGAGGTTGTGTGCGGCGGATTAGTAGTTATATTCTGGAACACCTTTAATCTCAAGGTACGGACAATCATCATGAAGCAGGGGGTAATTTAACATAATCCTTGATGTGAACGGCACCACCACCACCACCACCACCACCACCACCACCACCACCACCACTACCACTACTACTACTACTACTACTACTACTACTACTACTACTACTTTTTCTTCTTTTTCTTCTTCTTCTTTACTTCTTTAATCAATAAGACTGCCTCTACAATTAACATCACTCCCATCTTCTGAATTCTTCATCTTCTCTCACACTTCCTCCTTTTAACTCCTTGTTTCTGTTTCTTCCATTTCTCCTCCTATGTCACTCACTGATACCACTACAGTCACTACCACACACACAAAAAAAAAGAGACAAATAAAAAAAAGGCGAAAGAACGAGACAAAGGAGATAAAAATAAAATGAAGGGAGAAACATGAACAAAAGAACAACAGTATTGTGAGAGGGGAGAGAAAGGGGTAAAGAGTACAAGGCAGAAAAACGAAAAGAAGAAATATGTACGAAAAACACTGAAATCAAAGGATTAAACAAAGAAGAATCAGAGAGAGTACCAACGAAGAGGATAAACGGAAATAGTAACTGCTTGGACTAAAAACAAACAGCAGCGAAAATAAAAAAGGAAAGAGAAAAGTGAACAACTGTGGAGAAATAAACGCCATATTTCAATGGCTCAAAGAGATGTAAGTTATACGTAGCTGAAAACCGAACAGTTTTTTAGATTCAAGAATTCCACTGCGCTACTTAATTCCAGATCCGAAATGTTTAGTAAATGCAAGCACATCGACAAATTTCTTTTGTCGAAATGGTGGACACTGTCCTCTCCGGATGGATTGAATTGCTATTTCACATGCTTTGGCTCCCTCCTCATATTATTCTCCACCAGTTATGATTTCTACAGACAAAGTGAACGCAGATCTTGGTTTTCTTTTCATTTCTTCCTTCTCGTTCCATTTTTCGCATCAACTTTCTCGTTTTTTTTCTCATGTTTTCTCATAGACCAGCATCCTCATTTTCAAACAGGTCAAACAGTATGCACTCAGCCTAAAAGACTACCTTGAGACATATGGCATATTTTATAAATCAGTTGAATTATTTGGTCCCCACGGTATGAAACTATTAATAGCTCTTTTCTAAATACTGTGTATATTAAATGATGTGTGTGTGTGTGTATATATAAACACACATACACACATATATACACACACCCACGTACACACATCAGATATTTTCAGATGAACCTAATGTACCATACATTCCATTACTTTCCATCTTCGACTACATCCAACAAGCTGAGAACGCACGGGTTTCATTCCGGTTTACTTGTGCATGATAGCCTCCATAGAACTCTCCATGTTCATTGAACATTCCATTAACGTTAACTGTTAGATTTTAATTTCAAATATATGCATGTATCTACTGATCGTTTAGGTGAGTGTTCTTTTTATTATTATTATTAAGTCATAAGTCAAGCATGATTTGAGCAGACCTATATTTAAAGGCATTTCAAGACAACCTAAACGTTTTATGGAAATTTTAGGCTATCAGAATCTAATGTTCTCCTTTGTTTTGAGACAGTTGAATGAGGTTTGATGACGTTTTGACTACTATTTCTAGTGAGCTGACCAATCACGTAGTGGCTTTCTCGTTCTGTCGTGTAAGTGTGTATAAATGCATTAGTTGCCCATACTATCCACGTTAAACATTTAATCACAAGTGATTCAAGAGATTGTTTGTTTGTATGCTTGTTTTCCTAATTAGTTTTTAGCACGTTTCACAGATGATTCTAAAGAGATAATTAACATTCTTTCAAGCGGGGGTGAAAGCCTTTGCTGGAAGAATTTCACTAATGGATTTTTGGATGACAGATTCATTCATTTACGAGAATGGTCTAAACTCTCAGATATGCGACCAGGTCATCAGATGTATCCATAAATAATGCTACAAAATTTTAAACGTCAAATAATCGCATACCAAAACTACAGACACCAGTATGCTTTATATACATGCATATATATATATATATATATATATATATATATATATATATATATATATATATATACGCATATAAATGCATATATAAATTTGTATTTATGTTTGTACGTACTACGGTTATATTGGCTATATTCTATATAAACTGTATGACTTGGGTATGGGAAACCGGGTTAATCGGGTTAGTTGAGTGCTAGAGATGGTGAGCGGGCACACTCAAAGACCTTCCTGGAATGATGGAACTCTAGTTCTATTTAGGTGGCACAGATCGAACATTCCGCCATTCTGTGGGCAGTCTTGGTTAGGGAAGACTAAAAGGAAACTCTGATATGAAACATCCAATTGATGCATCTACAGTCATCATATCGCTGGAGCATGGTAGCTGATACTTAGTGAGTGGTCTTTGTGTTGCATAAGCGACTGTCACAGTAATCCCTACAAAGTACACTCAAACACTATAGTACATTATGATTCTTAGAACTATTACAATCCAGCATCGAAATATTTTATGAGGAATAGAACAAAATAACCAGTCTCTCAAAATGTTTTGGATTATGTGACATGAAAACTTGACAGCAGATGATTTATGTTAAGATTCTTTTCTTTGATCTTCGCAATTAGGATTGGAATCCTTTATAACTGAGCAGCTTTACTTAAAGAGGGCGTTGCTCACTCATTTACAGGGAAGAGACTAGAAAATGCGTTCCAAACCTGCCCCACCAGTTGGATTGACAATAACGGCTGGTATCTGTTCAATTCAGTAGGAACAGCAAACATAAAAACATAAACAAATGATAGATAAATCTACAAATGTGCTCTGAGAATGAGTGGACCCCAACTGGACGATGAAAAATCTAGCACGCCTGAGTACCGTACTGCACATATTGCAGCAGAGCTTGACCGAAAATGTATATTGCCGTCTTTTCCGAGAAACGATTGTCAGCCAATTAAAGTGGGCTGAGGTTACAGTTTCTTTTGGATTTGACAGAACATTATACAAGAAACACAAGGATGGTGTTCACTTTGCCCTACGAAAAACTAGCTGACAAGCTAAATGACTTGTTATCCAGTGTGAGTGACAATATCAATAAACTCCGCTGACCACTGTCTTGTGAGAATATAGTGGAAACAGCGCTAGGAAGCTTAAAACCAGTCTAATATAACATCATTACAGCCACAAGTTCAGGGCAAGGGAATTATTAATGTATGCGGAAGAAACTGTTTCTAATTTTCGAGAATCTTAGACATGTAATTGTTTTCTTATTATACGGCTTATATGATGATAGCTATAATCTTGTGAGCCACTCGGAAGACGTACGAAAATAATAAAGCTCTTCTAAACTGCATTTATTGCTTATTGAACGTAAAGTAAATGTAAACGTAAAGTAATGCTTGTGCCAGCTCCAGGACAGCAGTATGTGGGCCAAATATACTTGTCGTAGAAACCAGACTTGAATAGATGAATTTGAGTTGTTGAAGGAAACGATTCTTGGCAAGTTTTAGACCCGTATAATTCTCTTCTGTACCCTTCGGTGATGACACAATATACTCTGCATTCTTTCGATAGGCAGGATTTTTTGAGAGGACGTGGTTGGCAGGTGGGATGGTGATTGTGGCGATATTTCTAGTCGTACCTTTGATCTAGAAAACTGTTGTTTTTTTTTTTTTCGCCCGAGAATTTCGAGAACTGGTTTCAAGAATGGAAAATTCTATTGCGAACGATGATGATTATATTTTGGATAAATATATTTACGACATGCTTTACGCTGTTTTGAAACCATTACACGAAACACGACATTATTTTTCGGTTCTCCTAACACACACTCACATATACACACACATACACACAAACACACACACACACACATACATTATCAAAATTATCAACCAAGCTCCAAAGCGGCTGGTGTGTGTATTTGTGTGTGTGTGTGTGTGTGTGTGTGTCTGTGTGTGCGTCTGTGTGTGTGTGTGTGTCTGTGTGTGTGTGTGTGTGTTTGTGTGTGTGTGTGAAGAGGGAGAGAAAGTGATCTGGATAGTGATCTGATGTACATGTACGAGAAACGTTTAATATGCATGTGAATACATGGATAATAAAATGTTAATGTATCACTTTTTTTTCTCGAACCATGAGATATTTGATTTCGTGAAAGACTGTAGTAGGCTGGCAAATCTTATTTTGTTCAATTGGAATTTACTAAATTACCAAATCGCTGGGATGTCATATTAAAATTCACCTCTTTGCATTCTGGTGGATTGCACCAGCGGCTTTCGCCTCTTTCTTTCACGAGCTTAATATAGTGAAAATATTGCTAAAATGCCTAAAACCATTTTTGTTTGATGTAACAGCGTTACGGCCGTGGATGATTTGAAAACTAAGTGCAAAAGTATAGAACTGAAATGACACTTATCTCATAGACCACTTAAGTGCTCTGTCTTACATATTTAGGGAAGGTAATATATGTAAAGATACATAGTAGGCATACAAACATGACAAAATTTAACCATTTCTCTCTAGATTGAAACCAATAACGAACAGCCTTATTCGATTATCGACGCTTATTCGGGTCTCATCAACGGTGTCTTCACCACTTGGTCAATACCAAAGAAATAAGTAGCCAATCTGTTTATATGAACAACAAATCCTGCAGCTTCAGACAACCAAAGTTATCAATTTGCATACCATAAATGTTCAACACGTTTTATTCCGTCAACAGGAATCTTAATGCACATAGCTGTTTCTCAATATATTCTATTTTCTCGTTCTGAGTTCAAATTCTGCCGAGGTCGACTTTGCTTTTCATCCTTTCGGGGTCGATAAATTAAGTACTGGTTGCATACTGGGGTCGATCTAATCGACTGGCTCCCTCCCCCAAAATTCCGGGCCTTGTGCCTAGAGTAGAAAAGAATCTATTCTATTCTGTTGCAGTGATTCAATGTGTTACAGATAGGGATATAGCTATAAGTACAAATGCTAATTATCTAGTCCTAAATTGACTGGTTTATGATGAAATAATAGTCACAACAAGGACTGGTAAATTGTATCGAATTTCCTGGTATAATAGTTTTACAGTTTGACGTTTATTTTAAATTTAATTCACCGAAAATGCTAACTATACATACATTTGCTCATAGATATGGGACATAATATGTATTTTAAAACCACAGGATCTGAGGCACTCACAGCCCGAAGCATTGTGTCATAAGAGACACAATTTTACTGGATAAAAACTTGGGTATCTATCATCAGTACCTTTTCTTTTTGTGTTAAATAAAGAAAAACGAAGATACAAAAGGCAATGTTTTACACAAGTAACCGGCATTTCAAGCCACAATACAAACTCCTTTTTGACAAAAACAAAAAAGGCAATAGAGTGTTTTATATATTTACTGACAAATATACAAGTGTAGAAGTGTATAATTCCTCTGACTCTGTTACAATTGTTATCGATAAAGATAAAATGAAATTCTTTCTACTGAGAATTGAAACAGACTCGTAAAGTTAGATTTCAGGGTCAGGTGATTTTTCCAAATATCGACCACCATTGCACGATAAATATTCCAGGATGGTGAAAGAAAGAAATAAAAAAAGAAAGAAATAAAGAAATAAGTAGACAGATAAGCAGACAGACATAATAGAGGAAAGAAAGCAAATACAGAGAATTTTTTGCAGCGTGGGGATTATTGAACCATCGATTCTAAACGGACTTACCAATCGAGCAACAATAAACTTAAAGTCGTGAAACACGGTGAACATGGAAATTGGAGAAGTTGTTTAAGACTAATATCAATATCGTATACATGTGTGTGTGTGTGTGTGTGTGTGTGTGTGTGTGTGTGTGTGTCCCCACAAACACATTTATATACATAACATGCACACATAAACATACGCATCAATTGCAGCAGTTCTGGCATGTATAATATAACAACCATTAAAATACATCGATTGTCTCATCTCTCTACAATTTACCACCGGATAATTAAACCACTTTTCATATGGCCCACCAAAAGAAGACAAGGAAAAGAAAAGCGTAAAACGGAAAAGAAGATATTCATTATTCAAATTGGTCTGTAGTTATTTCGTTGATATCGGAAAGAAATATCATATATATATAAATGTCGATATATAACTCCATATCAATAACTGGCACGAATGCCTCCGATAATCTTTATATCCATTTTGCTTTGGTGTTACGTAGAAGGCCTAAGCCTCCAACACTCGCAGTCACAAAATTTTGTGTTAGGTTCCATCCATCATTCTGCCATACCCCCGGAATAGCACGCGACTTTTTGGCAGTTCAATATACTATAAAGAACTTCGCGTGAAATGTTGAAGCATCTAGGTAAGTTTTCAGGATTAGTTGAAGCCCTATGTTACACAAAATTTTGTTAGAATGTATGAACCATCTGAAGCATTAGCAGCTGTCATGAGAAACACTTAAATTATGAGCTACTAAGGTTCATGTGACTACAGTATGAAATTTTGCGTTCAAAGATTTGAAGGGCTGCAATTAAAAGAAACACGAAAGCTATTAAGCAGAAATCGAGGAGATTAGCGATGGATCCACGTCAGCACAGATTTATTCAATAAAGTGTCAAAATCTTAATAGCTGCAGTTAAATATATTATTAAAGGGCAATCATTTACTTTTCAGAAATATAATTTTTCAAACTTTACTTAAGTATCAGAGCAGGATCAGAACAGAAAATATATTTAGTGAAGAAGACAAGATATTACAAATGGATCAACTAATTAGAAAGCTCCTATACCATTGATCCCCCATTCCATGTAGCCAGAAGTTGACAGAGCATTGCAAAGGTCGGAAATGGTTAGATGATGACGTGGAGTGGTCGATAATTTTCTAGGTGGTTGCAAAATCCAGTCGTCGAAAAAAGATTAACTTTATGTTTCAAATTTCTAGAGTTAATCATGTAGATGAAGAGTGGTAATTAATATTTATAAACTTTACTTATTTCAAAGTTGACCCCTTTGTACAACTCCTTGTGCAACTTTATCGCTTCATTTCAAAAACTGCCTTATCCATTCCCTACGGTCGCACATTGGTGAGGAAAACGGTGTACTGAACTCATACTGTTCTTTGCTATCCTAAAAATGATTGCCTATCCAAATATAATATATTTACATCAAACAGCGTGGTTGAGCATAAAGAGACGTGTAAAAATCAATGGAGAGGTCAGCTATTCTGAAAAGAAAAGATACTGAAACAAATGTGTTTTCTGCGATGTTTGTAAAGCTATGAGCGGCTTCATTACAGTGGCAGATGTCAAGGCCTATGTTTATGTTAGACTTTGGCCGAAACTTTTTTTTTTTGTATCAAACACTGACGACCAACCACTACTGATCAGACCACCTTTTAGTGCGAGGCAACAGAGCATGGTTTTCAATGATAAAGAAATCATAAGGATAATGTGGCATATTAAACGCCATAATGATTTGCTTTGTTGGGAAAAGGTACAATCACCACCTTGCCATATGAACCTGGGGAGAGGTACGTTGAAGCACATTCTCAGCAATTGTCCATATCCTGTGAGTGAGAGGGGCTGCTACTGATGCCAGTCGTGGATGTCATAGCGGACGCCACCCGCAGTGGGATTAGCTATTATAAGTGCTTCAACAAGAAGATTATCTCTTTTGTAAAAGAATCACTTTGAATTTGTTAAATATACCAGTGCACTTATCACAACAGGTATGAATGATAATCTGCAGCACGATACAAGATCTAGAAGCTCTGCATTAGTTCACTATAGATATTCTATTATTGTACAAGTTTAAACAAGTTATAACAGTTTATCTCAAAGTAGCGCATGATTTGTGATCCTTGTGCCATAAACGAAGAACAAACACAACAAGGAAAAAACAGCAACGAGAGTACGTAGTACATGCAAAGTATTAGCAGACGCTCAAGGAAGGAAAGAAAGGTGGTTTTACGTTTCGAGCAAAGCTCTTTGTCTGAAACAGGAGACAGAGGAAAGTTCAAGAGAAAAAAAAGAGGGACGAAAAGAATCTCCAATGATCCACATGTGGTTACATATGTATACATATATGGGTACAGGACGTCACCAATTGTGTAAACAAGATGAAATACGAAAACAAACGAGTTAAATACGCAAACAACGAGAGAAGAAAATGGAAAACAGGACAACTAAGCACAAAGAATGACCCTTCATCAGTTGTCTGCTGTCTCTCTACTCCTCATTTCGAGCATTCAACAATATGAGTCTTCAAAGACAGTTTGCTCCCATAAACTTCTTTCTCTCTCTTCTATCTTTTCTCTTTTCAAAGAAAATATTTCTCCCGGCGTTCACTATTTTCCTCTCGTTTTGATCTAACGACCCTCCATGTTTGTTTTCGTTCGGTTTCCTTGTATGTCTCCACTGTCCTCTTTTTGTTCCCAACTTTGACTCTCCATAAATCCTAAATTTCATTTTGGAATTTATGGGAGCAGCTGTCTCTGAAGACTCATATTGTCGTTGAATGCTCGAAAGGAGGAATAGATAGACAGCCGACAAGTGATGAAGAGTCGTTCTCTGTGTTTACTTGTCCTGTTTTCCATTTTCTCTCGTTGTTTGCGTATGTAACTCGTTTGTTTTCGTATTTCATGATGTTTACACAAATGGTAACATCCCATACCCATATATATATATATATATATATATATATATATAGGGAGAATTCACCAAAAAAACAAAAGATGAAGACAGGTGGTGCAAACAACAAACAGATGTATTAGTTTAACACCTACGCTCTTCCACAGAATGAAACAAGGAGAGAAAATAAAGAATGTGTTGTGGCTTGCGGTCTATCATGGCGAATGCCAGACAGAGTCACACAGGAGAGCTAGGAAGAAGGGGAGATAATAAAGTTGTGGTGATCCCTAAACGAAGGTGCGCGTGCGTGTGTATGAGAGAGCATGCATATGCGTGTGAAAACGGGCTGGTGACCTTGACGTGTGCGTGTGCGTGTGTGTATATGTAGGTGTGTGTATATGTAGGTGTGTGGATGTGGAGCTGGGAAGTGGTCAGTGCTAGTGTGTGCGTGGTGGTGTGATGTGATGTGAAGGTGCATGGCATGGTGGTGTAGAATGTAGTGGTGCGTTGAGTGGTGTGATGGTGTTAGGATATGGGTGAGGCGAGAGTGGGGAAAGCAAAGGTGGGGTGTGGGATAAGCTGAGGGTGAGGTTAGAGGTGGGGTATGTGGGTAGGTTGAGGGTGGAGTAGAGGTGGATATGTGGGAGTGGGTGTAAGAGAATGTGGGGTTGGATTGTGTAGGGGTGGGGTGGTTACGAGAGAGGGGTGACGATGTGTGTGTGTGTGTGTGCATACATGTATATTTATCGATAGATGGAAGACGAGTCAATAATTAGTATAAACACTTCTTAGTAAACTTTAAATCGAAAAAGATATTTTATTGCAGTTGATGACTGGCTTCGCACAGTTTCTGTCCACCACATTTACTCACAAAGCCATGGTAAGTATTGTCTCATATATATATATATATATATATATATATATATATATATATATATATGAGACAATACCTATGTATTTGTTATGTGAGAAAACATTTGGACATGATACAATGAAGCCTTGGGATATAAAAGACCCCCTTACTGCCACCACGGATACTACCACGACCATCTTGATAAGATGTATTCTGATAGGGAGAATCTTGTAAGGCATTGAAAGATTTGAAAGATGTATAATACGAGTGGCGTTCCTCTACTTACCACCTCACATTAATATTCAAATAGGAATAAACACCTATTACACTCTATCCTTTAAAAAAGCATAAAAAATACACAATGACACATACGCGATTCAAGGGTATATCTACACATTAAGCTGTAAAGGAAGTTATAGAAATTGTTTTCAATCTATTATATCTCTGAGTAACAATATGCTCGTTCCATTAAGGAGACAGAAGATGATTCGACAGTAACTGCAGAATTTCGATGGTATATGCTTTTATCTAATTTGACGTGTCAACATTTGGAAAATCTAAGTCACATAGCCAATGCAAGATTTTGAAGTCCAAATGATAAGTGAATTATCGAAGAAACTCTTTTAGTTAAATAGCTTAAGATTAACTTGTAGGCTGAAAAGATTATCTTAGCATTTGGAAGAGTGTTTAAGAAAATATACTATACCTTCTTCCTGAGAATATTACGACGATAGCTTCTGATGGTGAACTAGCCATGACTGGTATCACGGTTTTTCAGGTTTCCTAAAGAATATAAGTCCTTATACAATGTACAATGTGTTTTATACAAATATTTGTGGCAAAAACAAAATCTCAATCAAAAACTTCATGATGATTTGTATGTAATTGCATAATATTTTTATTTATGCTGTTAAATGTTTTAATTCTTTCTGTTTTCCTCGCATACGGTTTTTCTCTGTTATATTGGTGCACTACGGTGTATTATTTAAGACTTAGCTCTTATTTCTAGCAGGTAGATGCTCATTAAGCATCATTACGCTTCGTGCAAATTTACATTTCATAGCTCCTTAAAGCTATCATAACTGCGTTCCACCCATGCTACTACTGGTGATATCATCAAATTTTGAATTTATCCACAGATGATATGAACAGTAGTGACATCTAACTTCAAATCTCAGTGTTTGAATATTTCATATATATATATATATATATATATATATATATATATATATATATGTATATATATTTAAAATTATAATTTAGGGTATCTAAGAGATACCACCACGCTAGAAATAGCAGTCAAAGCTTGACTCTAAAACCACAATAAATGTTCATATAGCACCAAGAGAGAAGACGAAAAGACAAAATAAACTAGCAAAAAATTACTGGATAATTCCAGATCCCAGATTTCTGGCTCTGCATAAGAAATGCTTTGCCTCATCAGTGGAATATACAAAAATTGCGATTAATGTATAATTTCTTTCTATGTTCATAATTAAATAAATCTTTTAATGATTAGACAAACGTCCAACAGAATAGCTCTCACAAACAGACTACGTACAAATTCTTTCTTCACAACTCCTGAAGTCATTTTCTGACAGGAGGTGGGTGAAATCTTCATACAGCTGGAGGCTCCAATCGAAACGGGATACGAAATGATCAGGTTGAGAAAGGATGTTATAGATTATGCCTAACCGAAAACAATCACAGCCACATCATCCAAACAGACCGGGTGAAACCAGGTTTAGCTCCTAGTATATATATATATATATATATATATATATATATATATATATATATATATATATATATATATATATATATATATATATATATATATATATATATATATATATATATATATACGACGGGCTTCTTTCAGTTTCCGCCAACCAAATCCACTCGCAAGGTTCTGGTCGGCCCGAAGCTATAATAGAAGACACTTGCCCAAGGTGCCACGCAGTAAGACTGAACCCAGAATCATGTGGCCGGTAAGCAAGTTACTTACCACGCCTGCGCCTCTGTGTGTGTGTGTGTGTGTGTGTGTGTGTGTGTGTGTATGTGTGTGTGTGCGTGTGTGTGTGTGTGTGTTGTCTGTGTGTGTCTTTTATCTTTTACTTGTTTCAGTCGTTAGACTGTAGTCAGGCAGGAGCACCGCCTTGAAGAATTTAGAGTCGAATGTATCAACCCCAGTACTTTTTTTTTAAGTCTGGTATTTAGTCTATCGATCTTTTGGTCGAACTGCTAAGTTACGGGGGCATAAACACACCAAAACCAGTTGTCAAACGATGGTGAAGGACAAACACAGACACAAAGACACATACACACAGATATATTCATATATATAAATACAACGGGATTTTGTTTTCAGTTTCCCTCTACCAACTCCATTCACAGGGCTTTAGTCGACCCAAAGCTATAGTAGAAGACACTTGCGCAAGGTGCTACGCAGTAGGACTGAACCCGGAACCACGTGGTTGGGAAGCAAGCGTCTTACCACGCAGCCACGCCTGATATATATGTACACGCATACACAGATACACATATTTGAAAAATATGAATTATCCACCTGACGTTGTAATTGTTTTTATAATTCATTCTAGAATATTCCAGGGAAATATAATTTTTCACCAGCTATATAAATTCCAAAGCTCTTCGATCTCTAATTAGTTTGCTAAGTACTAACATACGAAACTTTCGACCATTGAGTCACTCTGTTGCTTCTGCTAACTATCCGTATTAAGAATTCTCATTCGCACTTTTCGGACAATTATGGTCCCTGTTAGTGTATGTGTTTTCATTCATATGCGTTAACTACAGCATTAGAGCGTTTTAGCTTTTATTTCTATTTAATGTAGGTGTTGTCTAACACTCTAGTCGTATTTAGTGACTGCAAAGTGCTGATCATATTAATTTTGTATATTACATGTTTTGTTTATTAATTAGTCGAACAAATCGACCCCAAAACTTATTCTTTGTAAGCCTAGTACTTATTCTATCAGTCTATTTTGCCGAACCGCTAAGTTACGGGGACGTAAATACACCAACATCGGTTGTCAAGTGATGGTGGGGGACAAACACAAACACACAAACATATATATATATACGACGAGCTTCTTTCAGTTTTCGTCTACCAAATCCACTCACAAGGCATTGGTCGGCCCGAGGTTATAGTAGAAGACACTTGCCCAAGGTGCCACGCAGTGGGACTGAACCCGGAACCATGTGGCTGGGAAGCAAGCTATTTACCACACAGCCACTCCTGCGTCTATGTAAATATTGCGTTAAAAAAACCTTCAGGGTCGAAAAAGTTTATGTACTTGTATCACTCGAATGATACGAGGACATAAACAAAACAACCCCGGTTGTCAAGTGGTGAAAGCGGACAAACGCAAACACACAAGCACACACGCGCGTACACACACACACAAACACACACACGCGCGCGCGCAGACATACACACACATATGCATATACAATGGGATTCCACACAGTTTCCGTCTACCACATTCACTCACAGGACATTGGTCAGCCAGGGGCTATAATAGAAGACACTTGCCCAATGTTATAAAATGAGACTGAATCCGAAAACGAATAGTTGCAAAGCGAGCTTCTCAACCACACATCTATGCTTGCGCATTTACAATAATAAAATCAATCATCAATATTTTTTATAAGCATTGCAATATCCGTTACAGATGTTTCAAAGGATTGTCCCAGTGTTAGAAAATAAGGGGAGATAGCTAGTTGAGATGTTATCCCCATTCATTTTCGACGTCATTTTACAATATATTATCTCCCTTTTAATTTCTTATAATGGACGACGTTAGCATTGGAAACGTCAGTGCACCATATTATGTAGCTTAAAAAGGTAGTTTAATTAATGACGAGGGACAAAAGATCGTTGAGGAGGTCACAGAATGTGTGACGAAAGAACTCTGAATAATAAACTATTAATAGTAATAATAAAGTTAAAGTGAAGATCAAATAGTATGTGTGTTTATTCACAAAAGATGGCTATCTATCCCCAAGTATAAATATAAATATATATATGTGTGTGTGTATGTGTATATATATATATATATAGGTTATGAAGGGTATTGGAGTCAACCAAACCCTAAAGATACAGGTAATACCGAGTAAGTGCTGTATACCGACTAGTTTTGCCCCTGACGTGGTTGCAACATGAATGGGGAATATAACATGGGTCGTGTATTAGCGTGTGTATATATAAAAAAGAATAAGATAAAGAGACCACTGGCAAAGGTAGAATTATATTTTATGTATAAAGTCTTACAGCTGTTTCAGGGAAAATTCAATGTATCTCTTCATCGGAGACGGTAATAGTAGAAGAAATTAAAAGGAGATAATTTACCGTAAAATGACGTCGAAAATGAATGGGGATAGCATCTCAAATAGCTATCTCCCCTTATTTTCTAACACTGAGAAAATCCTTTGAAACATTCGTAACGGATATTGCAATGCTTATAAAAAATCTCCTCTTATAGATGTAATAATCCATTCTTCTACTATTACCGTCTCCGATGAAAGGATACATTGAATTTTCCCTGAAACAGCTGTAAGACTTTATACATAAAATATAATTCTACCTTTGCCATTGGTCGCTTTATCTTATTCTTTTATATATATATATATATATATATATATATATATATATATATATATATATATATATATATATCATAAATATAAGGGATTAGCAATTGAGTTGCTTCTCCAACATACTGAAAATTCAGAAACAGCAGTCAAAGAACTACTGATTCTAAACTACAAATTTTTCTCTAAAATGGATGGCGATATTTATTGCACACATAGAACAAAAAACCGGAGGGAAAAGCACAAACAAAACAAGCCTTTAGTTAATTGGGTACGAATCGTTTCATGGTTAAGCGAACGAAAACTTCACTATTCCAATCTTCAGCCCAAATATTCTGATAAATTTGAAAGTGTCTCTAAAAAGATTCACGGTAATCCTTGGCCATGCGACACCAAAAATCAACGATAAGAAAGGCACTTACGAATTCATCGGCTAGCGAGTTCAGGCATCCCACCCCAAAGAAATCCACTCCATGTGCGCCACAAATAGTCCCGTATGAAAAAAAGTTCCGTGTGGAAGGATTACGGTTTAACTATCTAACTTAGAGATATTAAATATAAAATATACAAGAAATGAGGGCAGGGAATCGTCAATTAATAATAAAATTAACAATTAACAATTTTGCCAAGTAGTTCAGTATGAAATAAACCTTTATCGGTAAGACCATTTATCATCATAAATATAAGGGATTAGCAATTGAGTTGCTTCTCCAACATACTGAAAATTCAGAAACAGCAGTCAAAGAACTACTGATTCTAAACTACAAATTTTTCTCTAAAATGGATGGCGATATTTATGGCACACATAGAACAAAAAACCGGAGGGAAAAGCACAAACAAAACAAGCCTTTAGTTAATTGGGTACGAATCGTTTCATGGTTAAGCGAACGAAAACTTCACTATTCCAATCTTCAGCCCAAATATTCTGATAAATTTGAAAGTGTCTCTAAAAAGATTCACGGTAATCCTTGGCCATGCGACACCAAAAATCAACGATAAGAAAGGCACTTACGAATTCATCGGCTAGCGAGTTCAGGCATCCCACCCCAAAGAAATCCACTCCATGTGCGCCACAAATAGTCCCGTATGAAAAAAAGTTCCGTGTGGAAGGATTACGGTTTAACTATCTAACTTAGAGATATCAAATATAAAATATACAAGAAATGAGGGCAGGGAATCGTCAATTAATAATAAAATTAACAATTAACAATTTTGCCAAGTAGTTCAGTATGAAATAAACCTTTATCGGTAAGACCATTTATCATCATAAATATAAGGGATTAGCAATTGAGTTGCTTCTCCAACATACTGAAAATTCAGAAACAGCAGTCAAAGAACTACTGATTCTAAACTACAAATTTTTCTCTAAAATGGATGGCGATATTTATGGCACACATAGAACAAAAAACCGGAGGGAAAAGCACAAACAAAACAAGCCTTTAGTTAATTGGGTACGAATCGTTTCATGGTTAAGCGAACGAAAACTTCACTATTCCAATCTTCAGCCCAAATATTCTGATAAATTTGAAAGTGTCTCTAAAAAGATTCACGGTAATCCTTGGCCATGCGACACCAAAAATCAACGATAAGAAAGGCACTTACGAATTCATCGGCTAGCGAGTTCAGGCATCCCACCCCAAAGAAATCCACTCCATGTGCGCCACAAATAGTCCCGTATGAAAAAAAGTTCCGTGTGGAAGGATTACGGTTTAACTATCTAACTTAGAGATATCAAATATAAAATATACAAGAAATGAGGGCAGGGAATCGTCAATTAATAATAAAATTAACAATTAACAATTTTGCCAAGTAGTTCAGTATGAAATAAACCTTTATCGGTAAGACCATTTATCATCATAAATATAAGGGATTAGCAATTGAGTTGCTTCTCCAACATACTGAAAATTCAGAAACAGCAGTCAAAGGACTACTGATTCTAAACTACAAATTTTTCTCTAAAATGGATGGCGATATTTATGGCACACATAGAACAAAAAAAAAAAACCGGAGGGAGAAGCACAAACAAAACAAGCCTTTAGTTAATTGGGTACGAATCGTTTCATGGTTAAGCGAACGAAAACTTCACTATTCCAATCTTCAGCCCAAATATTCTGATAAATTTGAAAGTGTCTCTAAAAAGATTCACGGTAATCCTTGGCCATGCGACACCAAAAATCAACGATAAGAAAGGCACTTACGAATTCATCGGCTAGCGAGTTCAGGCATCCCACCCCAAAGAAATCCACTCCATGTGCGCCACAAATAGTCCCGTATGAAAAAAAGTTCCGTGTGGAAGGATTACGGTTTAACTATCTAACTTAGAGATATCAAATATAAAATATACAAGAAATGAGGGCAGGGAATCGTCAATTAATAATAAAATTAACAATTAACAATTTTGCCAAGTAGTTCAGTATGAAATAAACCTTTATCGGTAAGACCATTTATCATCATAAATATAAGGGATTAGCAATTGAGTTGCTTCTCCAACATACTGAAAATTCAGAAACAGCAGTCAAAGAACTACTGATTCTAAACTACAAATTTTTACCTCTAAAATGGATGGCGATATTTATGGCACACATAGAACAAAAAACCGGAGGGAAAAGCACAAACAAAACAAGCCTTTAGTTAATTGGGTACGAATCGTTTCATGGTTAAGCGAACGAAAACTTCACTATTCCAATCTTCAGCCCAAATATTCTGATAAATTTGAAAGTGTCTCTAAAAAGATTCACGGTAATCCTTGGCCATGCGACACCAAAAATCAACGATAAGAAAGGCACTTACGAATTCATCGGCTAGCGAGTTCAGGCATCCCACCCCAAAGAAATCCACTCCATGTGCGCCACAAATAGTCCCGTATGAAAAAAAGTTCCGTGTGGAAGGATTACGGTTTAACTATCTAACTTAGAGATATCAAATATAAAATATACAAGAAATGAGGGCAGGGAATCGTCAATTAATAATAAAATTAACAATTAACAATTTTGCCAAGTAGTTCAGTATGAAATAAACCTTTATCGGTAAGACCATTTATCATCATAAATATAAGGGATTAGCAATTGAGTTGCTTCTCCAACATACTGAAAATTCAGAAACAGCAGTCAAAGAACTACTGATTCTAAACTACAAATTTTTCTCTAAAATGGATGGCGATATTTATGGCACACATAGAACAAAAAACCGGAGGGAAAAGCACAAACAAAACAAGCCTTTAGTTAATTGGGTACGAATCGTTTCATGGTTAAGCGAACGAAAACTTCACTATTCCAATCTTCAGCCCAAATATTCTGATAAATTTGAAAGTGTCTCTAAAAAGATTCCCGGTAATCCTTGGCCATGCGACACCAAAAATCAACGATAAGAAAGGCACTTGTATATTTTATATTTGATATCTCTAAGTTAGATAGTTAAACCGTAATCCTTCCACACGGAACTTTTTTTCATACGGGACTATTTGTGGCGCACACGGAGTGGATTTCTTTGGGGTGGGATGCCTGAACTCGCTAGCCGATGAATTCGTAAGTGCCTTTCTTATCGTTGATTTTTGGTGTCGCATGGCCAAGGATTACCGTGAATCTTTTTAGAGACACTTTCAAATTTATCAGAATATTTGGGCTGAAGATTGGAATAGTGAAGTTTTCGTTCGCTTAACCATGAAACGATTCGTACCCAATTAACTAAAGGCTTGTTTTGTTTGTGCTTTTCCCTCCGGTTTTTTGTTCTATGTGTGCCATAAATATCGCCATCCATTTTAGAGAAAAATTTGTAGTTTAGAATCAGTAGTTCTTTGACTGCTGTTTCTGAATTTTCAGTATGTTGGAGAAGCAACTCAATTGCTAATCCCTTATATTTATGATGATAAATGGTCTTACCGATAAAGGTTTATTTCATACTGAACTACTTGGCAAAATTGTTAATTGTTAATTTTATTATTAATTGACGATTCCCTGCCCTCATTTCTTGTATATTTTATATTTGATATCTCTAAGTTAGATAGTTAAACCGTAATCCTTCCACACGGAACTTTTTTTCATACGGGACTATTTGTGGCGCACATGGAGTGGATTTCTTTGGGGTGGGATGCCTGAACTCGCTAGCCGATGAATTCGTAAGTGCCTTTCTTATCGTTGATTTTTGGTGTCGCATGGCCAAGGATTACCGTGAATCTTTTTAGAGACACTTTCAAATTTATCAGAATATTTGGGCTGAAGATTGGAATAGTGAAGTTTTCGTTCGCTTAACCATGAAACGATTCGTACCCAATTAACTAAAGGCTTGTTTTGTTTGTGCTTTTCCCTCCGGTTTTTTGTTCTATGTGTGCCATAAATATCGCCATCCATTTTAGAGAAAAATTTGTAGTTTAGAATCAGTAGTTCTTTGACTGCTGTTTCTGAATTTTCAGTATGTTGGAGAAGCAACTCAATTGCTAATCCCTTATATTTATGATGATAAATGGTCTTACCGATAAAGGTTTATTTCATACTGAACTACTTGGCAAAATTGTTAATTGTTAATTTTATTATTAATTGACGATTCCCTGCCCTCATTTCTTGTATATTTTATATTTGATATCTCTAAGTTAGATAGTTAAACCGTAATCCTTCCACACGGAACTTTTTTTCATACGGGACTATTTGTGGCGCACATGGAGTGGATTTCTTTGGGGTGGGATGCCTGAACTCGCTAGCCGATGAATTCGTAAGTGCCTTTCTTATCGTTGATTTTTGGTGTCGCATGGCCAAGGATTACCGTGAATCTTTTTAGAGACACTTTCAAATTTATCAGAATATTTGGGCTGAAGATTGGAATAGTGAAGTTTTCGTTCGCTTAACCATGAAACGATTCGTACCCAATTAACTAAAGGCTTGTTTTGTTTGTGCTTTTCCCTCCGGTTTTTTGTTCTATGTGTGCCATAAATATCGCCATCCATTTTAGAGAAAAATTTGTAGTTTAGAATCAGTAGTTCTTTGACTGCTGTTTCTGAATTTTCAGTATGTTGGAGAAGCAACTCAATTGCTAATCCCTTATATTTATGATGATAAATGGTCTTACCGATAAAGGTTTATTTCATACTGAACTACTTGGCAAAATTGTTAATTGTTAATTTTATTATTAATTGACGATTCCCTGCCCTCATTTCTTGTATATTTTATATTTGATATCTCTAAGTTAGATAGTTAAACCGTAATCCTTCCACACGGAACTTTTTTTCATACGGGACTATTTGTGGCGCACATGGAGTGGATTTCTTTGGGGTGGGATGCCTGAACTCGCTAGCCGATGAATTCGTAAGTGCCTTTCTTATCGTTGATTTTTGGTGTCGCATGGCCAAGGATTACCGTGAATCTTTTTAGAGACACTTTCAAATTTATCAGAATATTTGGGCTGAAGATTGGAATAGTGAAGTTTTCGTTCGCTTAACCATGAAACGATTCGTACCCAATTAACTAAAGGCTTGTTTTGTTTGTGCTTTTCCCTCCGGTTTTTTGTTCTATGTGTGCCATAAATATCGCCATCCATTTTAGAGAAAAATTTGTAGTTTAGAATCAGTAGTTCTTTGACTGCTGTTTCTGAATTTTCAGTATGTTGGAGAAGCAACTCAATTGCTAATCCCTTATATTTATGATGATAAATGGTCTTACCGATAAAGGTTTATTTCATACTGAACTACTTGGCAAAATTGTTAATTGTTAATTTTATTATTAATTGACGATTCCCTGCCCTCATTTCTTGTATATATATATATATATATATATATATATATATATATGTATATATATATATGTATATATATGTATATATATATATGTATATATATGTATATATATATATGTATATATATATATATATATATATATATGTATATATATATATATATATATATATATATATATATATATATATATGTATATATATATATTTTTTTTTTTTTTAATGTGTTTCAGCCAAGTGGCTGCGGTCATGCTGGTGCACCACCGTGATTTTCACGTTCCTCGCATGGCTCTTCTCCCCCACCTGACATGGTCCAATCAAGAGTTTTGATGGCACATCTGGTGTATAAGAGAATTTGACATAGCTGCCCTAAACTGCGTCTCATTACGAGCCATTGGTTCGTCTGGTACCGTGGAGAGGAAAGTGTCAAGTTTTGTCTTGAAGACCTCCGTATCCATGTCTTGCATGTCTCTCAAATGTTTTGGCAGGGCATTGAAGAGCTGAGGTCCTCTGAAACCGAGGCTGCTGCAGTTGGACGGTACCTTTGGCACCATGCAGTGGCGACCCGTGCGGGCGTTCCTGTAGTAATTGATGCCAAAGTTTGGCACCAGTCCTTCCAGTATTTTCCATATGTATATTATTACATATCTCTCCCGCCTGCGCTCCAGGGAGTAGAGATCTAGTGCCTTCAGTCGCTCCCTGTAGTTCATCTGTTGGACTGTGGCGATCTTTTTTGTATAGTGCCGCTGAATTGCCTCGAGTTCTGCTGTCCGCTTAACACTGTGTGGTGACCACAACTGAGAGCAATAGTCTAGGCGGCTCAGAACAAATGTCTTCCACAGAGTCAACATGACTTTTTGATCCCTTGTACGGAATGTCCTCAGTATCCACCCTGCCAGTTGTCTGCACTTTGCTGTCAACTTGACAATGTGCATGTGAAATGATGCATCACTACACATGTTGATGCCCAGATCTCTCACTGTTTGTGGTTCTGGGATTGCAGTACCTCCAGGCCCTGTGTATGCCAGTTGGGAGGTACTTGTGGTCTTGTAGCGCAGTACTTGAAATTTTTTTGCATTGAACTGCATATTATTTTGCTCTGCCCACTCATATATTGCATTTAGGTCATTCTGCAGGCTTACAATATCATCAGGATTCTTTATTGCCTGAGATATCTTTGTGTCATCAGCATAGCTAGTGACAGTGGCTCTCCGAGTGACCGTGGGCATGTCCAGAAGGGCCACTATGAACAGTAGTGGCCCCAGAACAGTTCCCTGTGGAACACCGCTCAATATTTGTGTTTCCCTAGATAGTTCTCCATTGGCTGCAACTGTCTGACTTCTACCATTCAGGAAGTCATGCAGCCACTCTCCTAATTTACCAGCTATGCCAAGGTTTCGCAGCTTGTGACATATCAAGCCATGATCAACTTTGTCAAAGGCTTTTGCAAAGTCGAGATATATCACATCAACATTTGAATGGTCAAGTAGCTGCTTGAGGACCCAGTCATAATGCTGCAAGAGCTGCGTGAGGCAGCTTCTACCTGGACGGAAACCATGCTGGGTCTCATTCAGCAAGTCATTTTCTTCTAGGAACGCAATCAATCTCCTTCTGACAATTCGTTCCATGACTTTGCTAATATGTGAAGTCAGAGAGATGGGCCTGTAGTTCCCAGCCTCTGCTCTGCTTCCACCTTTATGGATAGGACATATGGTGCCTTCCTTTAGCTTTTTGGGAAGTTTACCATTTGCAAGGAAACTCTGGAAGAGTATCCGGAGTGGTCCTGCTAGTTCTTGTTTACACGACTTTAAGAGAACAGCTGGGAAACCATCGGGGCCAGTTGCCGAATTTGAGCTCATTTCATTTATGGCAGCTATCACATCTTCCTCTTCAATGTCGATGTAGGTAATGGATGCAGTCTTTTTCTGCTGAGTGCTATTGTCAAAGAAATCAGCTGGGTTCTTTATCTGCATGTGACCCAGAGGAGAAGTGAAGACACTCTTGAATTGTGTACTGAGCACTTCACTTATCCATGTGGGATCTGCAGTCAGTGAGCCATTAGGCAGGAATAGGGGTCCTATCTTATACTGTACCGTAGCAGTCTCCTTTGCAAATCTATAGAAAGCCTTGGGGTTTGTTTTTATGCTTTCTACTGCTCTCTTCTCCTTCTCTGCTCTCTCCTTTTCATGGGAGAGTTTAATTTTGTTTTCTATTTCTAATAGTGTTAGTTTTAATTTAGCCCTTTTCCTATCCTCCAGTTCTCTATTTAACTGGTTTGAGACCTTTGTTCTGTGTCTCATAAGGATTTTCCTGTCTCTAGGAATTCTATTGGCATGTTTACTGGTCTTTCTATATGGCACGTATTTGGTGCATATGTCTTGTATGGTTGACATAAAATGACTTAGTTTGAGGTCATTGTCTTGTATAGAAAGGCTGTCATGCCAGTTTTGATTTCGAATCTCTCTGCGAATTGACTTCCAGTCCGCCCTGTGGAAATTCAGGTTGGATATTGCTTGAGTCCTCCTGGTGGGGTTGGTGTCAGTGGGTTGTCTAGGACCATACATAGTTAATTCTATAATGTTATAATCTGAGAGAGACGTGGGCGTTATTTTCACATTATGGATTAGGCTCACATTGTTTGTGAAGCAGAGATCTAAAATATTGCTTCCCCTGGTTGGTTGGAGTATCACTTGTTCCATGAACAGCATGTTGGATAGTTCTAGCAATGATTTTGCCTGGCTTTGTTCATGCAGTGACATCCCAGAGAGGATGTGACCTTCAGGCCATTTAACATTTGGGAGGTTAAAGTCGCCTAGGAAAAGTATATTGATGTGTTGGTCCAGATTTGTCAGGACCTCTTCTATGCGTCTGAGGCTGTCCTCAAATTTACCTTCCTGCTTTGCGGTATTTGGTGGACGGTATGTTGAGCATACAACTACATCAATTTGTTTTATGTGTACTATTAAAGTATCACATACAGAGTTTGAGTGTGATAGTAGTAGTAGGGGTGTGACATCTTCTCGGATGTACATTGCAACTCCCCCATGACTTCTATCCCTTCTGTCTGTTCGGAGTACGGCATACTCTGGTATATTTATCTCCGCATCTGCTATATTAGGTGTTAGATGCGTTTCGGTAAGCACCATGCATATTGCTTGATTGCATGTTACTAGGTCTTTCAAGTATAGGAACTTGTCTTTGCCGCCTGTTCGTAATATGTATATATATATATATATATATATATATATATATATATATATATATATATATATATATATATATATATATATATATATATATATATGTATATATATATATATATATATATATATATATGTATATATATATATATATATATATATATATATATATATATATATATATATATATATATATATATATATATATATATATATATATATATATATATATGTATATATATATATATGTATGTATATATATATATATGTATATATATATATATATATGTATATATATATATATATATATGTATATATATATATATATATATGTATATATATATATATATATATGTATATATATATATATATATATGTATATATATATATATATATATATGTATATATATATATATATATATATATATATATGTATATATATATATATATATATGTATATATATATATATATATATATGTATATATATATATATATATATATGTATATATATATATATATATGTATATATATATATATATATATGTATATATATATATATATATATGTATATATATATATATATATATATATATATATATATATATATATATATATATATATATATGTATGTATGTATGTATGTATGTATGTATGTATGTATGTATATATATATATATATATATATATATATATATATATATATATCTACATGTATATATATATATATATATATATATATATATTTACAAGAAATGAGGGCAGGGAATCGTCAATTAATAATAGAATTAACAATTTCTAAATTTCTAAAGTTTCAGTATGTTGGAGAAGCAACTCAATTGCTAATCCCTTATATTTATGATATATATATATATATATATATATATATATATATATATATATATATATATATATATATACATATATATGTGTGTGTGTATGTGTGTATATATATGTATTTATATGTGTGTATGTGTGTGTGTATGTATATATATGTATATATATGTGTATGTGTGTGTGTGTATGTATACATAAATATACGTATGTATGTATGTACGTATCATTTTGCTATTTCTATTTTTTTATTGTTCTGTGTCTTCACCACTCATTTTAAATCACATCTTCGTTGAGTTAACTCGGGATTCCCAAACGACAACGTAACCTTCATATAACTAAGGTAACTTCGGCCTGACGAGTAGCTAGGTGAGTAGCATTCGTTGAGTGTTTATTACATCAGAGGATCTGTTGGTTAGGAAACATATGTAGTCTGAATTTTACCTGTTCCACTTCCACAATTTGAACTTTTATTTGCATTCATAGTAACTTAAGTTGCTAACTTTGAACTATACATATATTTTTTCGGGTTATCGAACTTCGATATGGGAAAAGCCTACAACCTTCGACGTCAATAAATTATTATTGTTTCTGAACGTTGTTTTTTATACTTACCACGGACTGCTCAAGGCTTACAAACTTTCTATACTTGGATTTTACAATTACATGTATGTATGCATGTCCATATCTATATATCCATGAATAAATATACGCTGATAAATTATATCCACATGTCTGAAATACACGGATTCAGTATCGTACGATGTATATACACTTGAACGCTACGCTATTTTCTGTTCCAACACTCGCATCAATAACAGCAACTCATTATTAACCACTATTATAGAGAACAACGTATGGATGAGTAACGAGAATTATAAGCTAACAAGATGTGAGAACACGAAGTCATTTAATTTGCTACAGCCTCATCTACCTAAATAAGCTCAACAAAGTGGAAATAAAAGCTGCATATTAAATATTTGAAGTAACTATTTACAGTTAATGGCTAAGGTTGTTGGAAATTAAATGATTTCGCACAGCGTTTATGACAGGTAATGACCAATTTTGTCCAACGGTTGTTTGTTTCATAAGTTATGTAATACCTAGTCAGAAATTGGATTGGATTGGTCATTTATATGTTCAGTGTTTTTGACAGAGCATAATGTTATCCAATATGTACTACTCACCCCTGATCTAAATGTTCACTATACTGTTCTCTTGGTCATTTGTTGCTCGCAGAAACCAAAGTAATCCTATCATGAGATTCAGACTTCCTTGGAACATCGCCGTTCCACCTCTCATTCCTGATTGACATGGAGATCAAACGAAAATGGGCATAAAGGCCTTTCGGTCGGAGAGTCTGGTTTCACTGATGGCCACTACATCGACACTTAGTGACGTGAGGTCGTTGAGTAGATAACCTTGTTTCCCAGGTAACCCCAGAGCACATGCATTTATATTGCCTATTCTGGATCTTGTTCAAAACGGGGGCGCCAGTTTTCATTTATGTTTTATGTAGTGTTTTTGGTACCGAAAGACTTTCAAACTTCGTATACTTATCTATTTTGTGTTATAGAACAGAAAAATTTTTTTGTATTCGAATTTATTTCATGTAAAAAATTGTCTTATTTCGATAATTTCTACTAATCACTGACATCTATTCAGTTGAAAACAGTTGGCGCTGTAACGGTGTATATCGTATTAATCCCCGTTAGTTCTGACATTTCAACCCTAACCTTAACCCTAACCCTAAACCTAACCCTAAAACTAACCCTAACTCTAGAATCCGAACTCTAAAATTGTTACACACATAGATACGCACAGCGTAATTTATTATATAAACAATATATGCGTATAAATTACGATTAAACCGGATGAAATATGTCACAGAGAATAACATTTTTATGACCGGCCAGCAGTAACTCTATTCAGCTGAATAGACGTCAGTGATTGGTTGAAATTACAGAAATACGACAACTTTAACATGAAATAACTTGCGATGTACGTTTTTTTGTTAAGAAGACTAAGAGTAAAAGATGTTTTATATGACACATTCTACCAGTGTCCCAAGTTTCAAAGTGTTTCGTTAAGAAAATACTGGTGCCCCCGTTTTGAACTAGATCCCCTATTCTGAGCAAGGCCATGTCAGATTAAGGTATAAAATTTGTGAATATGCTTGGATGGTATCACTCCGCTCTGGTCATAACTACCAGTTTTCTGTGTTGATGTCGGTGCGCTTTTGTTTCTTTTTCTTTTGTTTGATCTGCCAACCTTTCGCCATTTGGGCTCCTCGCCACCCCCACCCACCTCTCACCGCAGGATATGTCTTTCTGCTCCAACCACGAGAAGGGAAAATCTTGCGGAGTTTTTTTTACTGTTTTTTTTTTTTTGATAAGTTGTTGTTTTGGGGAATTCTGATGCTGTTGTTGTTGCTGCTGTATGGTATGTGGAAGCCATAAATGTTGATGAGCTCTCTATTGTGTTTGCTGCTGTTACGTCCACTGTTTTTGTTCTTGTTTCTGCTACTGCTGTTGGCGCTGTTGGGATTGCAGTTGCTGCTATTACTGTTACTGTTGTTTTTGCAGCTGTAGTGGTCACCTGCTTCTTCTGGTATTGTTATTGTGGTTGTTGTTGTTGTTGTTGTGGTGGTGGTGGTGGTGATGATGGTAGTGCCGGCAAAAATGAGAGGCGGCTCACTTCTCTCTTTTATTGCGGGCAGAAAGCTTTGAGGTGATTTGTGTTGCTACAGAGGTGACATCTTAGCTTTCCAGCCTCAAGAATCATGTGAAGCTTTGTGCCATCTGGTAGGCTTATGAAGTCTGGGATGGTCTCAACGCTTGTCTTCTCTGCCTGTATTAATAGCAGCATCCCCACTCTTAACCAGTTCTGCTTCTGTACTCTCTGTGTTCACAGAATAGTGGTTTCTCTTTTATGTCGAAGAGAATTAAAGTTACCAACCAGTAGATGTATATTTCTGGTGGCATGCTTAGTATTCTTAGCAAGATAAATGGGGATGAGGACGAGTTTGTCACTCGTTAGGGTGGTTGTTGAGTGATTTTTTACTCCTTCTCCTCTGAGGCGTACCTCACTTCGACAGTCCCATACCCCCCACCCCCTGGCTATATAAGTTTTGCTCTTCTAAATTGGTCGTAAACATTTTTCAATCTGCTGGTGTGTTGCCTGTTCTACTCTTCAAATTAGTTTCTTGATCGGCAGTTCTAGGAATGTTTAGTACCATATTTCTCCCACATTTCTCTACATTTTCCACTTTTGAATTCATTTTCGTTTATAAAACTGTTATCGTTACTTGAAGGGTGGGCTGCGCGAAATCGCTAAGAGAAGCTTTATGTAGTTCGCTTTCTTTGTTGTCTTTTCCGTTAATGATGTTGGTGGTGGGTTTGCTGTTGCCACTGGCGGGGTTGTGGAGGTGGGAGTGTTCTCCCTGGTTGTTGCTTTTTGTTGTCATAATAATAATAATAATAATAATAATAATAATAATATTAATAATAATAATAATCCTTTCAACTATAGGCACAAGGTCTGAAATTATGTGGGGAGGGGGCGAGTCGATTACATCAACCCCAATGCTCCAATGGCACTTATTTCATCGACCCCGAAAGGATGAAAGGCACAGTCGACCTTGGCAGGATTTGAACTCTGAACGTAAGGACGGATATAATACCGCTAAGCATTTCGCCCGGCGCGCTAACGATTCTGCCAGCTCGCTGCCTCAATAATAATAATAATAATAATAATAATAATGATAATAATAATAATAATAATAATAATGATAATGATGATGATAATAATAATAATTTATTCTTGTTTGAATGGTGGTTTAAGACAATCAGTAGTCTGGTTGGCAAAAATACTTGCGATATTTAGTGAAGTATCTTTACGACTTGAGTTCAAATTCTGATAATGTCAGCTAGGCTTTTCATCATTTTTAGAGTTCTATTAACTACAACTATGTTGTGAATGAATTAAATAATCTCTAACACTCCCTATAAAAATATTGTGGCTTTGTGCCAATGTCAAAAATAATCATGTTAAATAATTACGAAATTACTTGAATTTAATGAAAAGAAATAGTTTTTCTCCCCCCCCCCTCCCTCCCTCCCTCCGTGTTCTCTTTAATCATGTCCAATGTCGTGTTAGCGCTTAGTTTCTTTGATTTAAAGCAAGATTATCTTTCCAACGGCAAAGATTTTCTGATGTAAGATACAGATAGGAGTAATTTTGATCTCAAGTGGTTTGATCTCTAGAAGTTTAAAGTAAAACTTCACATTCAAACTGTAAAATAGACTGGTTCTGAGAAATGAAAAGTTAGGTATGTCTTTTTTGTTGTTTCATTTTTCAATTGCTCGCAAATTATAGCAGCATGAATTTCTAAAACTCCATTCTTAAGTTTGTGATGAGCCACTTAAAGATGCTAGATCCTTGGTATCTGCAAGGAAAGACGGAATAGGAAATTCACTTATCTGGAATATGAAGGAAAAGTAATCGAGCCAACAGATGAGCTTCTACACCGTCACTTGGCTGCAAGAAATTATACCCAAATATTCTTCAATTCAGAGCTTTATTGCCTTAAAATAAATAAAGGAAGGACGCATTAGGCACATGTTGTCCAAGATATATTGGGACTTGAACAATTCTCAAAAAAAAAAAGAGTTCTGAGTGTCATCTTATATCAGTTATTTTGTTTCAGTCATTAGAATGTAGCCATGCTGGGGTACTGCCTTGAAGGGTTTAATCGAACGAATCAGCACCAGTAATTATTTCTTTAACGGGATGGAGTTTTGCCGAACTGCTAAGTTACGGGGCTGAAACAACCAACAGCGATGTTGTCAAGTGGTAGAGGAGGTAAACAAACAAACACACGCACACACACACATACATACACACGCACACACACACACACACACACATACACACACACATACGTGACGAGCGTTTTTTCAGTTTCTGCCTAACAAATCCATTCATAAGGACATGCTCGGCCCGAGGCTATAGTATAAAGACACTTGCACATGATGCCGCTTTCTGAAGGTCTCGTTGAAGTCCTCCAAAGTAAAGGTGTCCAGGTCGCTTGTCACTCACTTCCCCCTTCACGTTTTCAGTGGCTTCAAAACGACTTCCTCTGAGGTTCCCCTTCAGCTTGGGGAACAGCTAAAAGTCAAAAAGTCACAGGGAGCAAGGCCTATACTGCAGGAAGAAGGAAGGACAGGTCGATGCCCATCTCTACAGTCTTGTCAACTGTGACAAGTAATGTTTAACAGAGTGCATTCAAAGCGCTGTTATAGCCGTCTCCTTCAGTCTGGGATATAAAAGAGAGTTGGCATATCAGCTTATTATATCCACAGTAATGATATACTAAAATAACAATAACCCAGGTCACTTATAACTGCCTCTCTTAAAAACATCACAAAACTCCTGAAATGCACCTCGTGTGCCGGGGGGACTTAACATGTCGCTTTGGCGTAGCGACACTAATAGTTTGGTATTAGAACTCCATGTGCATATGTTTCTGAATTAAGGGTTTATCAAGTGCAGAATGTAATATAATTTTTGGAAGCTATAAAGTGATGCAGAAGCACTTAGCTTTGACTGGATTGTCTCTTATAGCAGAAACAGTTGTAAGCTAATGAAGTTCATTGCATAATTTTGGATCCCTTTGTCATTTATTTAATATCATATATATGTATATAACTTATAAATGGATAGATTTTAAATATGTATGAATGTGTGAGTGTGTGTGTGTGTGTGTGTGTGTATAATAGAATACAAGGATAGAGAGGCAAACAACTGATATCAGCTTAGACATTGAACATTACATATTTATACAACACATAAGGAGAAACAAATGTGTAAAGTTGTTTAAATCACAGATCAGTAAAGGTTCCGCTAAGGGATGTTCATAACATACGATAAACGCTAGTATATTCCAGGAATAGGTATAAGGTGAGTCCGTAGTACTAATATAGTATAGTTGGGTTGGTAGAAGCAGATCATCGAACTTCTATCTGAACAGAAAAGGACAGAAAAAGTACGTTTGAAGATTTTTATTCTTTACGGCTGTTTCAAGAATAGATGTATAATTGGTACAGTTCTCTTACAAGTTGACTGCATCCAATATTTTACTGACAGTCCGTTCTATCTAGAAAGTGAGTTAGAACTTGCTAGTGAATGAATAGCTGAGGAGTGGTAGATATATAAAAAGCGAACACAAGGGAAGAAAGGTTAATTAACATACATACATACATACATACATACATACAAACATACATACATACATACATGCATACATACATACATACATGCAAACATATATATATAGACTGGGAAAGTCTATAAAAGTTAGAGAGTTAGGATGAGGTAAGTGTATATCCTTAAAATAATATATATATCTACTATATGCATTTGCATGTATACTCACCCATACACTCATATACATACGCACATACATATGTGTAAACAAAGCTGTTCACCTCTGACCAGCCATCCATGCACCTATCCATTCATCCAACCATATGCACATACATACATACATAGATACATACATGCATACATACATACGTTGGACATGTAGGAAGTTATAGCGATATTTGAATAGACAAATCAACTGTTAAAAGAAATGGTCTGATATATGCTCAATAAAGTTATGCTATGTATAGTAAAATAAGATACTTACACAAATATCAACTTTGATAAGTAAATAAAAATTTAACGAATAAAACATTTAAGCAAGTGAAACCGAAGTTTTTTAAGCATATTAAAACAAGAAAGATGAAAAATGTTTAACATAGAAATGGAAGCAAATGCTGTAATTGGATTGTGGATATTTGCTTGCAGGTTAAGATCGATCTATTATTATTATTATTATTATTATTATTATTATTATTATTATTATTATTATTATTATTATCATAGTGAGAGCGCATTGCTTAGTGGTTAGGGTGTTGTACTCACGATTGTAAGATATCGTGTTTTCAATTCCTACACGAAGTGGTGTGTTGTGTTCTTGAGCAAAACTCTTCATCTCATGTCGCGTGGTACACAATGCACCTGTTCAGGCAATGTCGATTTGATGGATATTTGCTTGCAAGTTAAATTCGATCTATTATTATTATTATTATTATTATTATTATTATTATTATTATTATTAAGGCGGCGAGCTGGCAGAAACGTTAGCACGCCGGGGCGAAATGCTTAGCGGTATTTCGTCTGTCTTTACGTTCTGAGTTCAAATTCCGCCGAGGTCGACTTTGCCTTTCATCCTTTCGGGGTCGATAAATTAAGTACCAGTTGCGTACTGGGGTCGATCTAATCGACTGGACCTCTCCCTAAAAAATTCGGGCTTTGTGCCGAGAGTAGAAAAGTATGTTGATTTGATGGAGAAAGTGCGACGATGTGTAGCACGAACATTTGATCACTATATACAAATCATTTGTGCAGGTCGTTCAGCAAACGTTGAACACTCGTACGTCGTTTTCGACGGGAGAGACCATTATTATTATTATTATAATTATTATTATTATTATCATTATTATTATCATTATTATTATTATTATTATTATTATTATTATTATTATTATTATTATTATTATTATTACTATTTGTAAAAAGTTAAAAGTTCGAAAAATTTCTGGTTGCAATTGGTGATGAACTCGTTTTGCTTATTTTGAAAGTCGTGTGTCAGAAAATAAATTTTCATTGCTTTCTGGCAATATTATCAGCATGGCTTTTTTTCTTGCATGTTCTGAGTTGCGAATTTTACTGTGTTCCCCTACAGAGTGCATGAATGCTTAAGATTGTTTGTTGTAACATGCATTCAGGCAGTGAAGTGGATTGGGCCAACTTGAAACTTTGAAAGAGTGCACATGTGCTTAAAGCCTTCTTGAAAGTGTTGGTTGTTGATCCAACATATTTCCTTGTGCATACATGTTTGAATTATGCTATATCTGTATACGATGATTTTTGACAAGAGAATTTCCGTTTAATGGGCAATCCTTGACACTTTTATAATTACATGGACTTGCTTTCATTTTTAGGTGCTCTACTATTGGATTTATTGTTAGTTGAAATATAGTCTTATGTGGCGTTTGGGTGTTCTGTGAGTAGACACTAGATGGGATATTATTATTTAGGTCTAATCGCTTTTCATGTTGTAGAGATTTGAGTCCAACAAAGAACATATTTTGAGAGTATGGACTGATGGTGTTAACTGAGAGATCAGTTGGTAGTGGAGGGCCTAGGTCTAATTTTCTTTTACTTAGATTTATGTCTCGGCAATGCAAAGTTTGGAATGGTAGAGTAGGTTAGCTTAACAGTATACTTATTAAATATTCGATAGTACTTATGGTAAGGTGGGAAGTTAGTTTCAAGTAAACATATTATTTTAGATATCTAAGTTTTTATCTGGAGAGTGTGGAGGATTACATCATGTGTCATTCCTACTTTTATTTTATTAATTAATTTATTTCATTTATTTGCTGTTAATGTGGGCCGACACAGTTCTAATTGGTATGCTAGATGGATCCAGTTTAGTACCCTGAATCTCCATTTCTGAATTATGCATGTAGCTGTTAGTGTGTTTGTTGTTCGGTATCGAATGAGTATTGTTAAATTTACTATCTCAATTCTATTTCTATCATTATCCTTGTTTTTCTTCTTTATTCTATAATTACTTGCACCACAATTAAAATTGTTAATATTGTTTCTATCGATATTACTATCATCATTATTGTTTACCTTTTCATTATCACCATTATTATTATTATTATTATTATTATTATTTGTGGGTTTATTTGAGATGATGATATTACTAGTGATCATTATTATGAATTATACTAGCATGAAATTTTATAAATTTTATTTATAAGGATTACAATATTAGAGTAGTTCAAGCCAATAGCAATAAAATTCGTGTGCCTACGTATAAAAGAGCTTTGTATTGCTTTATCTGTGCTTTCATTATACAAATACCTTATGTGATTTGGGATGACTGAAGCTGGGTATAAAAGCAAGTTTTTCCTTGTAGCCTCTTTGATTAAGAGCCATATCATAATAACGAGTATTATAAAAATTTCCCATTAGCAGATAAATTAGATGTTTGGACAGAGACGTTATTTATCATTCCACTGACCATGGATCTAGGGTGACTGGATTTCCCGCGAATGTAATGTAATCTTTCATTTGGTTTACGGAAAGGCTAGTACAACCTAAAAAAGATTTCCAAGGGAGCGTCAAGCAAGTTTACAGCCCTAGTTTTATGATCAAAAATGTATAAAATATTTTAATTCTTAAATATACTACAGTTTTTTTAATTTTTTTTTTACGAGTACGCTTTAGTTTGGACAGCTCATGGCTTTCCACCATAAGGAGACAATCGTCTTTGTACAGCATTCCTCCAGTGTCGGGAAGTTAAGTCTTGATGTTGAACTGCAGATAAAAACCAACCTAGTCGGTCACTAGTGTAAAGTCCATAGACCCCATATAGAGATGTCAAAGTTGTTATCATATCAGTTCCTCTTCTAGTAGTCAGTCACCTTGAAATTATATAATGGTTCTCCTTGCTTTAGTGATAATATCAGTACCTTGCTTGGTAATATTGATCATTTTCTTGGCGAAATCTAGTTCGTTCCGTATTTTCTAGGTTTCTAGATCTTTTAAAATTCTTTATATTTCAAGATTTCACTTAGACATAGCAATATCAATAACCTGGTGTTAGAACTCAATATACATATACTTCACAATAAAGCATAAGGATAGTTCAGAGCGTGTTCATTGTCATTTATTTTAATTTTATATTACGTTCTTATATATATTACAGAGATGTACTTGCATAGTAAGTGAACTGATCTCAGATCATGTGCTGAAACAAAAACAATTGCAGCGTGTAAGGTGTTTATAAGCCACTTAAAAGCACACAAAAACCGTCAGACTCACTTCAGCTTTTAAATTTAATTTGCCAAAATATTCTCGCCGTTTTGAGACCGCGACCTGTTCACTGACAAAATTCCGTGCAAAACTGTCCGACGGACGGGAACGTGAAAATCTGAGTAGCAGTTTTTATGATATTTCTGCTGCTTTTTAATAAAGCATATTACTCTACCTCTGGTATTCGAGTACTATTTTTTCCACCTTGTTTTGCATTTATGTGCTTGCTCCGGTATGTATATATATATATATATATATATATATATATATATATGTGTGTGTGTGTGTGTGTGTGTGTGTGTGTATGTGTGTGTGCTTGCTCCGGTATGTATATATATATATATATATATATATATATATATATATATATATATAATTTAAATTAAGCAGAAAATGAAGAAATGTTGATCAACAACAATTGACTACCATCGATTATTATTTCTTAATACAAAACTTTATCCCATCTAACAGCCGTTTCAGCTTCCAATGCCCTGGAGTGTTGCCAAAGAAAATTCTGAGAATAATATTCGTCATATTTTGTAACACATCCGATCTGAAACATGCAGCTTCATCAGAGTGAAGAACTATACATAAAAGAAGAGCCTCGAGAAGAGGAATGAAGGATTTTTACTCTACGACCTGAAGCGTTATACTGCAAAATGGTATGCTTCAAATATATTAAACCTTCTTTCCTGTTTTCGCTGCTCTTCTTTTCTTTTTTATTATGTATTTTTCTTCACTCTGATGAAGCTCCATCCATGTTCCAGATCGGATGTGTTACAAATTATGACGAATATTATTCACAGAATTTTCTTTGGCAACACTGCAGGACATTGGAAGCAGAAACGGTTGTTAGATGGGATAAAGCTTTGTTTAAAAAAATAATAATCGATGGTAGTCAATTGTTGTTGATCAAGACTTCTCCATTTTCTTCTTAATTTAAATTTGATTCCTGATAAACTCTTGTTTATCTTTGTTATTGCCTGTATCCTATGAGCATAATATGCTTGCATATGTATGCCCAGAGTTAACATTGGTAATTTGTACCGGTAGTAAAACGGATATTCTTATGCATTAGACGGTTATTCCAACCGCTAACTCTACTAGCCTATATGTATGAGCGTAATATATATATATATATATATATATATATATATATATATATATATATATATATATATATATATATATATATATATATATAAGCATAATACACACACACACACACACACAAACACACACACACACACACACGAGGTTGTGCTGAAAAGTTCTTGGCTTAGGGTAATAAAAAAATCAATACAGGCGGATCAGTTAATTATAATTTATTCAACATATTCCCCTCTCAAATTCACACATTCATTGCACCGGTTTTTCTGTTGTTCTAAACCCTGTAAAAGAACTCGGAAGGTTGGGCCTCCAGCCAGGCCTTTCGCGACACCCTTAAAGCCATGAATTTTTCAGCACCCCCTCATGCATACACATGCATACATACACATACAGATGATAGATAGATAGATAGATAGATAGATAGATAGATAGATAGATAGATAGATAGACAGACAGACAGATAGATAGATAGATAGATAGATAGATAGATAGATAGATAGATAGATAGATAGATAGATAGATAGATAGATAGATACACAGATAGATAGATAGATAGATACATTTCTTTTATTAGCCACACAGGGCTCAACGAAGATGGGACAAATACAATGTAGAGCTTTTCTTTTTGGGAGGGGGAAGGAAGGAAAAAAAAAAAAAAAAAATTGGTGGTGTCGATCAAAAGGGATCGTAGGAAGGGAAAAAGGGGCAGTTCGATCAAAAGGGATCGAAAAAAAAAGAAAAGGAAAGGCCGATCAATAGGGATCGTGTATCACACAGTAATGTTCTCGTGTAAAAAGAGGGGAGGACAGTTTAGGTTTAGCCGTGGAAGGAAAAGCCCACGGAAAAGACCACGGTAACCTTGGTCAATATTCTCATTGAAGAAACTATAACAGTAAGTGACTCTCTTTTGCCTTTTTGTTTTTTTTTTTTTTTCTTGTTCATAGGGTTATGCTCAAGATGGCTCCGTCGTTCACACGTGCCATCCTTGCTACATTCACCCATCTTTTTTTGAAGCATTCACTAGACAAGACTTCCCTTTCTACTCTCAACTTCCTCTTCAGGTGATACTTGAAGAAGTTGATGAGAGATTGCCCAGAGAGGAAAGTCTTTGTCTCTAGACCTTTCAGACGCGTCCACCATACACATTCTTTCGCCATAGCCACAAGTACGATGAAAATAGCTCTTCCTTCCCGTTTAAAGGAAGGAGGCGCGACAATATTCACGATAGACTCGGCTGATAGACCGACTCGTCCCACACGCGATAGCAGTTGTTCGACGTAAGCCCACAGCTCGGAAATGGTGGGACACTGTACGAGTGCGTGCAGAACGGTTTCGTCGCTCTGCCGGCATCTCGGACAGGTCGGCCCCGTGTTTCTCGAGCCATGCCTGTAGAGCTTATCCCGAACGGGTAGTGCTTCTCGATAGCACTGCCAGGCCAGGGATCTCTGGAAGTTGTCCATAGGTCCCGGCCCGAAGGTCGTCTTAAACAAGCGGGTCAGGTATTCCTCGTCGACGCCCAGGTTCGCCCCGAGATCGTCGTCGTACCTTCCCTCCACTAATCCACTATAGAATGCGTTAGTTGTGATGCAGTCGCTCAAGGTTGACCCGGGTTGTTGGAGTTGCCGAAGAGCAGCGCGACACTCGCGGTGCCATTCGCCCTTCCTCGGCCTCTTCTTGATCCATGACTGCAGTTCGGTCATGGAGACGATCTGCGGGAAAGCGCGCCGCACAAACGGTGACCACACCTGTTCACCGCTGTCTACGTAGAGCCGGAGATGTCGCAGTCTCAGCGCGTGTCTGCGCATCATCAACCACGGCATGCCCAGTCCTCCTTTTAACGGGTGTTGGCAGCAAACGGATCGCCTAACCATCGGAACGCTTCCTTTCCACAAGAAGCGGAAGAGGATGCGCTCCAGTTTGGTGATGGTAGGGTCGGGACAAGGAACGACGGTCAGGCGGTAGTAGATGACGGACGCGATGTACGTGTTCGCCACCTCCGCCCGACCTTTCAGGGAAAGCTTCCTCTCGGCCCATTGCCGGGCTAGAGTGGCCACCCTTCTCGTTATCTCGTCCCAGTTCTTCTCCGTTTGGAGGTCTGGACCAAACTAGACCCCGAGCATCTCAACCGGACCGTCAGTCCAACGTCCCACGACGGAGGCGCTACTTGACGGCATGGGGTTGCTTCTCCAGGTGCCGAGCCGCAAGCCCACTGACTTATCCCGGTTGATTTTCGCTCCCGTTACCGCTTCGTAGTCTCTCAGTGTCTCGCCGACAAGCTCGATGTGCTTTTGGCTAGACACTATGACGGTGACGTCGTCCGCGTATGCCGACACACTCGTCCCGCATCCCAACTCTCGCGGGATGCCCCTCAGCGTCGCCAGCTTCCGCAGTAGTGGCTCGAGAGTCAACACGTACAGAAGCGACGAGAGGGGGCATCCCTGACGGACCGAACGTGCAATGTCGAAGGGTCTTGATAGATGCCCATTGACGCGAACTACCGAACGGATGCCTCTGTACAAGGCAGCCATCCAGCCGCGGAAAATGGGACCGAAGCCGGCTGCTATGAGGACAGCCTCCAAGTATTGATGGTCTACCCTATCGAAAGCTTTCGATTGATCTAAATTGATCAGGGCCCCACCCATGCCAGGTTCCTTAACTACCCTCTCTATGATGTAGCGCATCAGATGGAGGTTGTCATGGATGCTCCTGCCCGGCACCGCGCACGTTTGCGCCTTGCCGATCAGTTTCTCGATGACAAGCGCCAATCGCTTGGCTAACACCTTGGCCAAAATGTTCAAGTCTGCATTGAGCAGAGTGATGGGACTAAAGTTATCTATGACGTCCCCCTTGTTTGGATCTTTCTTCAGCAGCGTTACGGCTCCTCGACTCACAAAACCGGGAATGCTCCCGTTTTGCTGCCAGTTGCAGTACACCGCCACCAAGACGTCTCCAAACAAGTCTGGCTTACAGTTGTAAAGCTCGTAGGGCAGACCATCCAAACCCGGAGATTTGTCCCTCGAGCATCCCGCCATCGCGTCCCTCACTTCCGCCGCCGTGATGGCACCTTCGCAGCACTCCGCCTCTCTTGCCGAGAGTCGTGGCAGGCTGTGCAGGTAGGCACTGAAGTCCACCCTGCGTTCTCGCTCGCCATTCGTCCCAAACAGTCGAGCAAAGTGCCGCTGAAAGGCCTCACACATTTTGCTTGGCTCGAGCAGTTCGCGCCCCTGTTCGTCCACCAGAGACCGAATGGTGGCTTTGTTGCCCTGTTGCGCCTCCGCCACCCGGGCCTCTCGTGCGGCTCCAACACCTTCGTTTCTTAGAGCACGCATCCTAGCCCTGACAACGCACCCTTCGTGTTTGGCGTTGAAGTGTTGGTCAAGGGCCAACCTCGCCGCCAAAACGTCGGATGCGATGCCACTTCTAATTGCCTCTTCTAGCTTCTTAACTAGTTCACCCTCTACTCTGTTTCTGTCTATGGCTAGTGCTTTGCTATACCTAACCGCTTCTGCTTTTATTGCTCTCTTGAGGGCAAACCACCATTTGTTATTGATGATGGCTCCTGTCAAAGCCCTCTTTACTAACGTGCTAATCCGGTCTCTGAAAACTGGTCTCGACGGGAAAGACGCGTTTAGTTTCCAGTAACCGGAGCCCTGCCTATGTGTCTTATCTAAGTCTAGCGTACACGTCACAAGTTTGTGATCCGTGTAGCTGACTATGTGAAATTGTGGACACCCTATGCTATCTCTATCTACTCTCCTACACAGTATTCTATCTAGATACGATCTCGACGACCCGATGCGGTTTGTCCATGTCCACATTGGCGCATTCGGGTAATCGAGTCGGTACCTGTCAGACAGTTGAAAGCGTCTGAGCAGGTCTTTGAGGCATTTGCATCCCCGTCTATTCCTATCTCTGCCCACATAGTCTAGATGCGTGTCCAAGGTAGCATTCCAATTCCCCACTAAAAGTAAAGGACGAGACGTTCCTAGGAATACTTCTAGACGTCGGAAGAAATCCGGCCTACCTGTTAAAGGTGGTGCGTATACTGATATGAGTCGAAAAGCACACCCATCGCTGCCATCGACATCCAGAACAACCAATCTACCCTCCGGGTCTATGAATACTGTCTTTACTTCGTGATCCAGACTCTTGCGAAAGAGTACCGCCGTGCCACTACCGCCCATTCGCGGCAGACAGGGAGAAAAATAAATGTTAAACTGTCTGCCAAACATGGACGATAGGGCCCGCGGATCATGGAGTCTGGTCTCGCTTATGGCTATGATTTCTAGTTTATGTGACTTTATGTCATTTAGGAGGTACCCTTGTTTCCAAGGGGACCCCAAGCCACGCGCATTTACACAACCAATCTTGAGCATCATTTTGATTTGAGTGTTAAAGTTTTATAAAGAGAGTCACTTACCGTTTGAGAATTTTTGTGTCTCCTCCTTCGGGTTTTCTTCGAGGAGATCACTATATAGTTTTTTCGCCAGGTATTTTTGGCATTTGCCAACTGCCTTTGGAAAAATAGATTTTAGTGTGTGGTGCAGGGTTGGTGTTATGTGTAGTATTTTGATGTGTTCTGGCGGTGTTGTGTATGGGTGGTTGCTGGTTTTTATGTCTTCGTTTGTTATGTTTGTTTTTGTGTTGATGTATTCCATCAACTCTGAGTTTTTTGTGTTGATGGCAGTGAGCATTGTGTGTGTACTTGCTTTTGGGGTTTTGTTGCTTGTGTTGTAGTTGTGTGTGCTTGTGTTGGTGTCTGGAGTGTTTTCGGGAGTTGTGTATCTCCCTGCTTTGTTTGTGTTTGCTTTTCTTTTCTTGCTCCTCTTCCTCTTTCCTTTCTGGGCTATTTGCCATTCCTCATTACTTTCATCTTCCGACGAAGGTTCTGAGGAATCGGAAGGGGGTAGGGGCAAATTGTGAGCGTCTGTGTGTGCTTGTGTGAGTGGTTGTGTTGCTGTTTTTGTTGGTGCTGATGGCTTGTTATTTGTGTGAGGTGTGTGTGATGTGGGGGAAGGGGAAACAGTCTTGGAATTTTCTTTCTTTTCCCCTGCTTCCTCACTTGTTGTTTTTGCAGATGCTGTTGTCTTCTCAGTTGCCAGTGTTGCTTGTGTTTCTCTTGTTTTGATTGTTGATGGTGGTGTTGGTAGTAGGGTTTTTTTCCGGGTTTTGGTGGTTGCCCTTGTTGCTTTTTTTGGTTGGCGGCGGTTGGGCAACTGTCCTTGAGGTGTGCCTCGCTGCCGCATACATAACAACGTGGCCGCCTTCATTCCACCACTACATATAACTTGTGGTCCTTTGCCAGTTGGATGTGTGTGGGGATCTTTTGGCACTCCTCTTCAGTGATGTGGAGGAGGACTTCGACTTTTTTTCCCCCTTCCCAGTTTTTCTCCTCTGCAGTAGCAATTTCTAATATATTTGCCTCCTCCATTTCGAGGCATATAGAACCTACTATCCACTGTGTTTCCACTTGTGAAGGGACATTCTTTACTGTCACCTTCGTCACTCTCTGTCCAAGATAACTCGGTATCATCACCAAGTCATCTGTGTGGAGAGAGAGTGTTGAAAATTCCTTCGCTAACTGTTCGCTCTTAAAGCGTACTAGGACCGTGGCAAATTTTCGTCCCCAAGTAACATGACTTTGAAAGGGCCATATCGGTTTGAGACAAATCTCAATTTTTTGGGTGGAGAAATTCTCCGGTCGCTTCGTTTTCTTGTTGATAAGTCTGTATGATATGTGCTTCTTGTTTGTATTTTCAATAATTGCTTTTGGTATGTGTATTTGTACAGTGTCACCTTCTTTCGTGAGAAGGGATTTTGTGTCATTGATTTGTTTTTGGGTGAATGTTAATATTGTTCTTTTTTCTTTCGTTGCATCGGCAAAATTTGTTTTTGTGATGCTGGCAGATATGTTGTTTGTGGCGTTTGTGGTGTTGTTTATCTTGTTCGTCTTGTAGTTGTTGATGGTGGTATTGACAGTGGTGTTGGTACTGCCAGGTTCAAAGGTGGTGGTAGTGGCGGCAGAGTTTGTCGAAGTAGTGGTGGTGTTGGTGTTGAAGGTCGGTGTCCTGTTGTTGTTGCTGTTGTTATTGTCACTGGTAGTAGCAGTGGTGAGGACAGTGGTCGTGTTAGCAAGGACATTTGTGTCGTTGTCGTTGTTGTTGCTGTTGTTGTTGTTGTCTTTGTCGTTGTTGTTGTCACTGGTGACGGTGGCAGGCAAGACTGCTGTAGCAGCAGAGTTTGTACACGTGATGGTGGTAGTGGTGGTGGTTGAGGCAGCAGCAGTTGACTCAGAATCATTGCTCTTCTTCATCACTTGTCTGCGTTCATGCGGAACGGCATTAAGTGTTTTCGCCTCTGGCATTAGGAGCGGGAAGTCGGCCTCGTTGAAAACCTTAGCCATATTCGTTTTAAAGAATATGGCTAGGAACGAGGAAGATATGTTTGAATTTTTGGAAATAAGGCTCTAAATAGAGCTATTTCCGATTTGAAAAATATATGTTCACGAAGTATTTTGTGTTATACACAACTTATACAAAATTTTAAAACAAAATAGGTCTTTTAAGAGGTGAAAAATGCAACTTACATGGGAGCCGATGTGTCTACCGTCCGTCCATGATGATAGATAGATAGATAGATAGATAGACTTACTAATACACTTAATTAATAATGCGGTAGCAGATTATTTGAAAGGTATGTAAATGTATACGTATTTTGATAAACATATACTTTTTTTTATTTTTTGCCTCACTGAGTAAAGTAAACAAAGTGGTTACACCATAGATTTTTATCTCTTCAGTTTTGTTTACATTGACAGCGAGGCTAAAAAAATGTGTTTATCAAAATAGATATACCTTACATTGCATATAATAAAGAGGTAGATAAATACAGAGATGGATAAATATTGATATATATATATTTATTAAAAACTGGGCGAACTGTTAAATAAAATATGAAGTAAAATAATGAATGATTAAAGAAGGTATGAGTGCTAATGAAAAATAATAAGAGTGAGTGAATGAGTGGGTGCGTGAATGAGTGATCAAGCGAATGAGCAAATGAGTTAGAGAGAGAACGAGAGAGACTGGGTGTATTAATGGGTTAGGGAGTGGGCAAGTTAGAGAGTGTGTGTGTGTGTGTGTGTGTGTGTGTGTGTGTGAATGAGTGAGTGAATGATGAGTGAGTGAATGAGTTAGTGCGTTACAAAACGTGTGCGTGTTTGTGTGTCAGTGAGTGAGTTAGAGAGTGAGTGAGCGAGCGAAGGTGTGAGTGAATTAGTGAGTGAGTGACTTAGAGAAAGAGAGTGTGAATCTAAGTTAACAAAGAGAGAGAAGCGAGTGAATGTTTATAAAGAAACGAAGAGAGGCAACAAGAAAAAAACAGACGAGGAGGAGGAGAGGAGGAGACGTGATAGACAGAGATAGAATAATAGTAAGAGAAGAATAATTGGGTAAAATTTAAACAAATTTGAAGCAGTATATGAAAAGTAGAAGAAAAACGAGAAGAGAGTTGACGAAAGACAGAGAAGGGAATGCAAGTTAGATAGGGTGAAAGACAGACAGTGAGAGAGAGAGAGAGAATGTGTGTTTAAGACGGATAGGCAAGACATTTAAAATTGTAAACAAACTATGACGTCATGTGAGGCTGACACCCCCACTCTCTCTCTTTTCTTTCTTACTCTCTCGCTCTCATAAACATATACACTCGTACATACACGTTCAGGAATACACTTTCACATATAGCGACAGGTATACAATCATGTAGACTTACTTCAGTACACATGTGCAAGTACTTAAACTATATATTCCTTTTGTATAGAGATATATCGGTGCCGGTGTATTTAGACAAACATAGAAAAAGAGCGCTTAAAATATATTGCAGAATTAATAATAATAGTGAGAAAGGAGGAAACTTGAGATTCGCTTCGATTTGAAACTTCCTCTCTCTCTCTCTCTCTGTCACTCATTCACTCACTCTCGTTCTACACACACACACACACACACACACACACACACACAAGATATGAGGGGCTTTCGTCAGGATAATTCAAACTAATAGGTATGCGTTCTGAGTGCTCAAATAGATGTGTCACCAAAATTCCAGTTAGAACGGCGGCTGAGGTTGTACTTTGCGTGATTGCTTTGTTCAAACACAGCTATAGGTGGCATCGTTTTTGCGTCAGTAGGTATAGGTTAAAGTAGTGAGGAAAGGCAAACAATTAGTCTAGGCAGGACAGGGACATTTAATTTCATTAATTTCATTTAATCCAATCTAAATTCAATTTCATTTAATTTAATCAAAATCTTAGATTGAATTAAATGAAATTAAGCGTCCTTGACCTGCATTGCCTAATTGTTTTCATTTTCTCACTACTTTAGCATATATATATATATATATATATATATATATATATATATATATATATATATATATATATATATATATATATATAGGGAGAATTCACAAAAAAACAAAAGACGAAGACAGGTGGTGTAGGCAACAAACCGATGTATTAGTTTAACGCACGGGAAGTGAAAAAGTATTTAACATTTCGAGCCTACGCTCTTTCACAGAAAGGAATACAGAAAGAAACAAGAAGAGAAAATAAAGAATGTGTAGTGACTAGTGATCTATCATGGCGAATATATATATATATATATATATATATATATATATATATATATATATATATATATATATATATATATAACAGAACGCTGCAAATTTTTTTTATATTATTTATCCCCCATTACATATGTTTCATTACTAATAGGGGTTACGTAGGTATGCATGTAGAAAAATATGCAATATTATTATAGCTCTTCAGACCAAAAATTAATATTACATTGGATTAAGCTACAATGGATAGTAAAAACTTTTGAGCACTGGAACATGCAGATGTGCTTCATGAAGGACACAGCATGAATTATAAGCCTGTCTACATAATATGGTGTGTGTGTGCGTATTAGGTATGTAGCATAACGGTTCTGATGATGGGCTAACAATCATTAAGGTCATGGGTTCGATTCCTGCATCTGGTGATGAGTTGTGACCTTGACAAAGGTACATTACTTCACATTATTTGCACAGCAGAAAATGTGAAGCAGCCGATTCTCTTCCCCCAGCTGTCGTATACTCGATTTTCCACTGTGTAAAGTGTAGGAGGGCCAAGAAAGTGTCTATATCTCCTTGAAGTTACATAAGCACATGACACCAGGTTATACTAGCTTACAAGTGACAGTGAAGCTTAGAAGAGAATGAAACGAATGATGACCAAATGCAGTGATTTTTTTGTTAGCACTCCATTGCTTACGACGTCAAGGGTTCCAGTTGTTCCGATCAACGGAACAGCCTGCTCGTGAAATTAACGTGCAAGTGGTTGAGCACTCCACAGACACGTGTACCCTTAACGTAGTTCTCGGGGATATTCAGCGTGACTCAGAGTGTGACAAGGCTGGCCCTTTGAAATACAGGTACAACAGAAACAGGAAGTAAGAGTGAGAGAAAGTTGTGGTGAAAGAGTATAGCAGAGTTCGCCACCATCCCCTGCCGGAGCCGCGTGGAGCTTTAGGTGTTTTCGCTCAATAAACACTCACAACGCCCGGTCTGGGAATCGAAACCGCAATCCTATGACCGCGAGTCCGCTGCCCTAACCACTGGGCCATTGCACCTCCACTAATGCAGTGATACGGCTCAATATAAAATGTGTATCTTTCGACTAAGGACAAGACAAGGATTACACTAGCGCAGAGGTATAAAGAATAAAACACATTTGCCAAAATACCACTTGAAGCAAATGTAGATGTAAGGTCAGTTCGAAATTTGTGAGAAGAAAGGATGAAAGAGAAGCATGGTTGAAGAAAATCATTTCACAAAACATTACCCCTTTTATGCAGTCGTAAAACTATGTATTTACCTTTCACCCTTTTACTTGTTTCAGTCATTAGACTGCGGCCATACTGGAGCACTACCTTGATGAGTTTTAGCCGAATGAATCGACCCCAGTACTTTTTTTTCTTTTTTTAAAGCTAGGTACTTATTTTATTGATTACTTGTACCGAACCTCTAAGTCATGAGAACATAAACACACCAGCACTGATTGTCAACCATTTTGAGATCATGGAACGTGGTTGAATCATAAATATTGTGCGGGCACTGTCTGAGGTTTAAATACGTAATTACAATTCTTCAATGAAAAAAGAACCATATTTCTATACACATTTTCATGGTGTTCATTCTGATTTTTGCACACCATTTCTCATGCTTTACAATGGTTTTCACTATTCAGTTGTTGGATCTTTTGTCTAGCTACACTTTTTGAAATTATAAAATTTTCAAATTTGGTGTATTGATGTAATTTTCCACACTGAATCTCAGGGTCTAATTCACTTGTTCTATAAAAATTTTGAAAAGAAAGCTACAGAGGTTTAAAGTTTGGTCATATTAACCCAGTCAGAAAACAGGATTTGGAAGCTGTCTTTTAGTGCTTGACTGCACTTATCAAACTGCAAATGAATGAAATACTAGAGAAATTCTGCTTTACATATGCCATACAACCCCTCATAACCTTTTCATTTTTTAAAATTTTTTCAGAAAAGGTTTGTGAATTTGTATTCTGCACACAGGAATTCATATGATTAACCCCCCCCCCCCCCACACAAAAACTTTGGTATGTGATTTAAGGCCTATTTGGCTGTTATTTTTAGCACATCTCACAACCACCTAACACCTCATGTTTTAAGCATTTTATAAGTGAAAAATGACCATGTGGCTTGACAAGACAGCAACATAGGGGTAAGCAGCTTAGTAACAGCTTGACTTGTTACTATGGAAACAGGCCCTTATATGTCTGTGGATTTTGACTGGCTAAAATTACCCCAAATTTATTGATTTATGGTGAAAATGAATTTCATGTCAATAATTACCATGTCAAACTATGCATCAATACACCAAATATGAAATCAATTGAAACAAAATTGAAGAAATTGAAAAGTGACAGCCAAACAGAGAGGATCCCAGTTGTTTGTCATGAGTATTTCCATTTTCTCAAGGAACTCAACTTTCTCCACATTTTTCATTTTGGCTTAATGTCATTACAAATGCATGCATATATTCAATTATATGCACAATAGTATTTGTGCTTTCATTGATTGTTTCCAGATTTGTGTCAAACCAGATTATAATTCCTGACATTGTTTCTGTTGGATGTTGTGACTGCCAACAGATCGCTCCGCACAACAATTTTTTTTCTGGTATTGAACTCATTTCATGGTTTAACTTGATCATAGCTGTTGACACCACCTGCCATATTCTCTTGACATTTTTAAGAAGGAACACAGATCCTGTTGGCTGTGCTCTTGCTATCAACCATTTCTCCTCATCCCTCTTTCCAACTTCACCCTGGTCAAAGTACATATAAAATAAATTTATTTCAGCCAGTGCATCCTATATGTCTTTGGTAAATTGTTGTACTTGCATAACATCCACTTTTCAAACTACATTGAAATACAAATTTTCATATGCACATTAAAAATCCCACTTGTGTTGTCACATTTGTTGCTATTTCTTGGCAGAAAATGCCAAAATCAGTAGCACACCATGCTACATATCATTTTGAATCACCACTCATTGCTACATAACCAACTCTTTGTCAAGGAGCAACATAGTAGGTTCCTGCCTCAACTGAACAATCTTGCTTGGATTTCTCTCTAAGAGCCACAGCCAAATCATATCACTATATAAGGTATAGCCAGCTCTTTGATGGAATGGAATGCACACATAAATGTTTACAGACCAATCAGTATTGGCTGGTGTGTATCAATTAAAGATGACAAACATTAAAGAAAAGTTATACAAGCTTCTTGCCAAATTGTAATTCAAAGATTCTAGAATGTCTAGCTCATGGTTATAGAAACTGACAATTTGAACTCCATGCTCGAGTCATCTCAATTTCCACATGGAACCTTGTCGCTTTGTTCTGTGAGATGTGCTTGCATCTGCTTACATTTAACAAAAGTAAATTGCTCATGTGTTGTAATGTTGTCATACATACATTATTCTAATTATCTTCCCTATTTCCTTTTACTACTATAAGAAAATGGACACATGCAGCACAGCATATTAAACCAGAACATTCTCTTTATCTTCTTATAGAAATGTTCCTCACTATCATATAAATACACTCAGTACATTTGTCAATATGTAACAGTTTAATATAATAAATGTATGGAAACATATTTATTATATGAAAGCACATTTATTTGTGTCTTCATTCTTGTCTACAGACATGACTGACTAAATTAGCAAAAATAATTTTTGGTTTTTTGTTATAATTATATTATTACATTGGGACAATCATGCTTTCAATGATTCTCTTGTCATACATGTCTCTTTTTCTACATAATCATCATCACCTTTCATTCTTCTTACTCTCTTCCACTTCTGCCTCCTCCTCCTCCCAATTTACATCCATTGAAACATTAGCCCCATTATAGAACAACAATATAACTATGAAATAAAAAATAATCCAAAAACAATATTCATGAACCACAACTGAATACTCCTTTAGGATAGTTTTCCTACTCTTACTCTATTACACCAGACCTACACTGAAATCACAAGACTCCCATATCACAAGATGACTCAAAACTTTGTGCATTGAGCATTATTTCAAATATGCTTCTTTCATATGATACTGAAGTCTCATGAGATGGCTATTATCTTCCAAGATGAAGCAATCATCATAATGGTTGTAATTTAATTTTTAATTGAAATGACACATAGCGACTAAAACGTTCCTTCTTGTGTCATACTAACTCATAAGGTATGGTTTCCTGGTTTCCATAGCATATATATTTCTTACCTCATTGAGAGGCAAGCCCATTACAGGATTACTCATTTTTGCCTGCTGAGTGGACTGGAGCAATGGGAAATGAGATGGTTTTCCCAAGAACGTGACATGTCGGCTGGTCCAGGAATCGAAACCACAATCTTACAATCGTGAGACAAACTCTCTAACCACTAAGCCACGTGCCTCCACAACATAGCAACTACATGTGTAATATGAAGTGTATGAGTGGACAGTGCACAAATGAGACTCAGAGCAATGTGGTAGACAAAGGACTGCTATAATGCACCTCTGATTAAGGTGAACAATGGCGGTTGAGTAAAGAAGGGCCAAATTCCACAAACATGACAACATTTGACAAGTAATCAGACATATAAACATGTATAAATTTATATGCAAACACGTATATATATTTATGCATGTGTATACATACACACACAGAGAATATATAGAGACACATATGTACATACCTACATATGAACATAGATACATATACATACATAGATATATATACATACGAATGTAAATATATATATGAATATATACATGCATATATAT